>NC_041707.1:25472961-25763333 GCF_900700375.1 Denticeps clupeoides
TTTTCCAAGGTGTGCAGCTACACACAAATTCCCAAATGATAAATATTGCATTTTTTCCTCTTCAGGCAGAAAGAGAAATGTTTGTGTGTTTGTTTGTGTGTGTGTGTGTGTGTGTGTGTGTGTGTGTGAGAGAGAGAGAGAGAGAGAGAAAGACAGAGAGAGACAAAGAGTTTGTTTGTGGCAGGAGTTTGAGGCACACAGTGGCTGCAGCCTTCCATGTCTCCCGGGTTTGACAACAGTTGGCACCACCTCGCTTCACTTCTGAAGTGGAAAAATGAAATTCATGAAACTCCATTTTCAACCACTGGCACCACCCTAGACCCCCATCATCACTCTCTGTATCTGAAGAAACTCATAATTGTATAAAACAGCTCACTGCCTTTTTCAGCATGGCTTTTTGTTCTCTAATTCATTATTTTTAACACCAATAGAAATGGGGGTAAATGTGTGTTGTTTACTTCACTCCTTACTAACAATAGCCTATGTGCAATGACTGCAGAAGAGCAAGTGAGGTGGCTGGAAATGTAATGACCTTATTGATTGGCTGGGAGGATTAGATGTCAGAATGCTTCCCCTTGTGCTGCCATTACAGATGAATGCAGATGAAACGAGCACTGAAGGCTGTTCAAGGATCACGACCAGTGGGGGCATTACCCAGTTAGATGGATCACTTAAATGATGGTTAGGATAAACTTTTATTTATCAACTGTCTAAACGACTAAATAATCGATTACCTTAGGTTCTTAAAATATCCAGCAATCTGGTGGGTTCCTCTGCAAAGAATTGTGGCACAACTTGCTCAAGAAGGGTGGACGTAATTCTAACTGAAGAATGTATTTTAATGAAAGACTAAAAGAGGTATGGCCCCAAAAGACAGAAAGCCATGAACCCAAATCAACACTGGTGCAAACTGTACACAAAATATACAAGACCATGCAGGGACTAATGAAACTGCAGCACTATAGAAAGAGTGAAGGGCAAATATCGTATTGTCACGGGGGAGGCAGTAGTGCATATTTGCAGACATGACAGGAGATGCAGGAGGATTGTGGAAGGAGAGGAGTGGGTGCTTGGGCTGGCAAGTGGAGACTGAGGAGTGGAGAAGGCTTGAGAGTGAGAGCACAGTCTTGGATGGCAGAGTGGCCTCCAGTATGCAGTGTGTAAGAAAGTGTGTTATACATGGTGTGTTATAACAGTGTGTTGTAAAGTTCAGTTTTTACCCTGGCTGGTGCGATGGGAAAAGGGACAGGCATTCGAGGTGTTGGTTTCACACAGGAGGTTGAGCAGAGGGGGCATCGTTGGGCATGCGGGTGTCAAAATCATCTTCCTGGTCTTTCTTCTGGGTAGCGGGAGGTGGAATTCTGTTGCATTTTGGATTTATGGTCAGGATGGTAGTTAACATCTTGTTAGTTTAACCCACCCTAATTATTTTTCAAATATATTTTATCAGTTTATATTTATATTTTTAACATAAAATTTAAATTACATAAAAGCTAAAATCAGCTCTCTTCTTCCTGAAACCGTTTAAATGGGGGGATTATTTTTAACAGATCACAGTGGCAAGAGTGTGTCTTTTCTACACTGAGCAAAGTTGTAAAATGGATCAGACAAGTATAAGTTGTGTTAGTGATTTATATCATCATTACATGTTCTCACAAACACATCACACACTCTCCATGAATGGACAACATGTTGGCCGCATTTTGTAGAGAAAGCAGGATTGTGTGAGGTGTTTTTTAGATTTGGCCTGTAATCTGCTTAATTTCTGCTTCTGATGAGGGCAGCTGCTCTTTGCGAAGATGCATCCAAAGCAGAAAATGCTTTTTTTCCATTACAGCATTGGAATAGCATAAGTGTCCAGGTATGAAGGCATTTGGAAACGTTCTCATCAACCTTTTATTCTACAAGTCATGAATAGTAATGAATCAAATTTGTGAGTCTTCAAGTGGAGCCCAGCTGCAGTGGAGTGCCGGTCCAGGGAAGTGGGGAACTTGTGAACACTCTCCTTGCACTTTATGTATTCATTCATTTAGTGGGACACTGATGGCTATTCACATAATTTCTCTAGCACTAGTCACTTTTGTGGAGTAGAACTCTTTTGTGTGTCCAGATGCATGATCAAAAGCATTGCAGTTGGACTCTAAAACTTGGAGAAAAAAGATTGACTAATAACAGTTCATTAAACCAACTGCATTCAGAATCCAATAACTGTGCCCGTTTGAATAATGTACCCCTGCACAGCTGGTACTTGCACAAAATCGACTGTGACACTTAGTTGATCATGAGTTAAACTTCTTGAAAGGAAGCAAAGTTCTTTTTTGTAACTGTTCTGATATAATGACAATAGCCTACCGATTTTTTTTTTTTGACATGTCGCATTCTGATTTAAGCTAGATTTTTGACCAGAATAGATTTGTCGTCCTAGGTTGCTCTGACACAGAGTGGTGAGAATTGTAAGTAGCTGTGAAATCTGCAGTGATTTTGCTAAACCACAACCTAGGCTAGATGGGCTACTGTGCAATGTGTCAGGTACAAAAAGCGAGCGAGAGTGAGAAACTCACAGATTTTCTGCATGATTGTAATTGCAGGTATGTGAAATAAATTTCCAGATTGTGACCTCACTCATGTCCATGTTTGGGAGTAAATCCCAGTGCATTTGAGTGAATGTGTGTATTACTCACATTTGCCAGTTCTTGACAAAACCACAGGGGATGCCTCTAGATGGCTGTAAATGTATGCAGTCACTTTGTCTAAAAGCAATTGGTTGAGGACATGAAGACAAATTCTTGTAAAGGTGTTAAGGTGCATTGAAGTCTATGTGGGCTGGCATGAAGGCAAAAGACAGTTGTGTCTGTACACACCTCTTAGAGAGCTGTGCTGCTGCAGATGATAGGAGATGATCTCTGCTCTGTGTTAATGGGCTGCACATTGTCTGTGTGTGCTCACAAGCAGCATCCAGCAGCCTCACTAGTCCCATGTGGGGAGGAATAATCAGACACAATCTTCCTTCACAATTTTCAGCAGCCACTGGAGAGGTCAAAGTATGGCAGCATTAGGTGAATCAGGAGCTAATAATGTCCCTCTGTTGTGACTTGGCACTCTCCTGTTCTCTCTTTACACAAAATCTTTTGGTGAAATCATATGCCATGCAGATGACACCCAACTCTTCTTTTCATTGCCTAACATTAGATGTGAACTTGTCTGACATCTCATCCTGGATGACAGCGCATCATCTGAAACTCAACCCCAGCCACACTAAACTGCTATTCAACCCTGCTGATTCCTCCCCACAAAAGGAACTTAAAATCTCCCTGGACAGTTCAATTCATCAATCTCTCCTTCAACCATTGCACACAACTTTGGGGTTACCATGGACAATTCCCTCTCCTTCTCTTCTCATATTTCCAATGTCTCTTGTTCATGTAGGATGATTCGTCCATTTCTATCAATTGCTACTCAGATCATTCTCCAATCTCTGGTTTTCTCCAACCTGGACTACTGTAACTCATTTCTGGCTGGTCTTCCTCTTAGCACTACTAGTAAGGTACTAGGAAAGAATTCATCTAGACTCTTCTCTGTCTTGGTTCATAGGTGGTGGAATGGACTTCCACTAGATGTCCAAGCAGCTGGGTTGTTAAAGATCTTCAAATGCAAACTGACAACTTTCTTGTTTAGAAAATATTTGGACTAAAATATCTCTTACAAACACTTTCTATATTTAATGTATGTATAAATAAATAAATAAATAAATATAAACCCAATTTGTTCTGAGTTATTATGCGCACTGTATCTACAGATTGGAACCAAACAAGGGTTTTCAGGGATTTTCAGTATTTAAAGCACTTATGTCAGCTCTGGATGAGAGTGTCTGCCAAATGCTGTAAATGTGATTGTTGTCATTATTTGGGATTGAGTCCACCCTATTGCACCTGACTGCATCAAACACTTTGCTAACACCCTGTGATACTGTTTTACACAAACTCTTTTTTTCTCTCTTGCACACATACACACACACTTCATTTCTGACTTTGTCTGCCCTTCTACACAGTACATGTGTCCACAAACATCCCTACTTTACAATTTAGTTCAATTTATAGGAAAGTGATGGAGAGGTTGAGACCACAGAGTGTTCTTATCAACAGAGCCCAGAGAGATGAGGAGTGAGGCGAATGGCTGGAGGCTGAGAGAGGAGCTGGAGGAGGAGGAAGAGGATGGGATGGAGGGATAGGAGATAAGAGTCATGAGGGAGATAGGAACCCCAGCAGGGTCATCAGATGAGGGGGGACCGCAGGCACAAGCTCATCAGTGATGAGTTTGCTGCTGGGTGTGTATAAACACACAGTCAGAGAGAGAGAGAGGGAGAGAGAAACTGAGGCTCTCAGGGCACTCAGTTTGTTCCATGAGGTGGGCTGCAGGTATACCTGGCATCACTGGCTGCTCTCAGGGTGTATAGCTGAGTGTGTGTGTCTTCATTGTAGGTGTCTCTGTTTGTATTGATTTTCTCCTGCTATGCTTATAAAATCCTGGTTTGATACATGCACCCTTCTGTCAACAAAAATTCTGTACACAAAAATATATAATTCCTTTTGATTTCTGCAAAAAACAAAGTTACGTGTTTGTAAACGTGTTTTGTGCACTTTTTGTGGACAATATTCAGCATGCATACATGAATCCATTTTGTGGAACTGAATGTACTTTGTCCATGAAAGGGAGGACATCACACTTGGCAAAAGTCAGGATGAGATCAGTCAGTGTGTGTGAATGGTGCTGTGACCCTTGTTAACTCGTGCACCGCAGGGGAGAAGACATGGGTGTCATCTCATAGGCATCAGTAATAGAAAAGCCTGTGGCTCCCATCCTCCTTCAGATTCTGTGTTTCTGTGCAGGGGAATGTTCAGATAAAAAAATACGTAATACCTCTTAATATCTCTTAATACCTAAGCTTTAAATCATAATTTATTTTACACTTTGGTGATATACAGTACAGGCCAAACATTTTGACACACCTTCTCATTCAATGTGTTTTCTTTATATTCATGACCATTTACATTGGTAGATTCTCACTGAAACTCACTATTTGACCAAGAAGGAGTGCTGCGGCCTCCACAGTCATCGGACCTGAACCCAATCGAGATGGTTTGGGGTGAGCAGGACCGCAGAGTGAAGGCAAAGGGGCCAACAAGTGCTAAACACTCCTTCAAGACTGTTGGAAAACCTATTGAATACCAAGAGTGTGCAAAACAGTAATCAGTGCAAAGGGTGGCTTTTTTGAAGAAACTAGAATTGTCACAGGGGGAATCCGGTGACGCACTTGCAGACATACTATGGGCGGGGGGACAAGCCGTCGTACCAGGAGAGGACTCTGGATGTGCTGGGTAGGAGGACTGGAAGCGTTTGGTCGGTGAGGGAGAGAATGGTGGGGAATGAGGACGGGGAGGTAGCAGTGGACGCGCTGCTGCGCAGTGGGGAGTGAGTTCAGAATCTGTGGGAAGTACCGGGGCAGAGGAGAACCGGAAGACAGCGGGCTTCAGCATGGTCTGGGAGCGTGGACTGGACGGGAGCACGTATTGGTCGGGGGGAAGGTAGGGGAGCGTGGATTCACGTCTTAACCGAAGGATCAGGCAGGCTCAAGGTCAGGGACAGGCAGATGTCATGGCCAGGAAATTCCAGTCGGGGTTCTTTCGTGGTTTCAAGGTGGTCAGGCAATTCTCGAAGTCGTGCGAAGGTCGTATTTCATGTATCAAAGTATCTTGGGCGTGGGTGAGAGAGCTAGCGTCTCTGGTGAGTAATCTAATTCAAAGAGCGGGCGTGTCTCCTCAGGGTTACCTCACTTTTATACTCACCGCCACCATTTCCTCTTCTGGGTCCTTGTCCGGCGCCCTCTGGCGGGCTTGAGGCATACATAACTTTGTACATAACTATGTTCGTTCATAGTTTTGATGTCTTCAGTGAGAATCTACCAATGTAAATGGTCATAAAAATAAAGAAAACACATTGTATGAGAAGGTGTGTCCAAACGTTTTGCCTGTACTGTATATTTATTCACAGCTCTGTGATCCATGCATGATGTCCGTTGTGAGAAAATCATGCAAATCATTTAATGGTAATATAATAAGGAAGTAATAAAAAAAAAAATCTAAATTGAGTCTTAAAATTTACATTTTGAAAAAAATAAAAATACAGTTTGGTTTGTATCTCTATGTATGACTCAATTTAGAAATTCTAATAAATAACGAATGACTGATTATTTATATTTCACTGCTCCACATCTTCTCTCTCCATCGGTGGATGTGAAAAAGTGAGTAGAGTTGACAGGCGATAGTATTTCTTCTGAAATATTTATTATTTGTTAGATCAAAAAATCTTGAAATGTTCTATGTGTGCTTCAACTGCTGCACAGCAGTTTGATTTGTGTTTTTTGTGTATCAGTTTTATTTATAATTACACCATAGGTTGTAACAGACAAATGTCAAATGTACAAAGGTGGAAGCCAAATGGGCTAAAATGCAAATATAGCATTGAGGTTATTTTGATGCATGAAGGAGGATCTCTGTAGCAATTTCTGTTCTTTATAGGCTGTGTTAGCAGTGTTTTGCACAGTAAGGGCTGTAAAGGGCTGTGGCTTGCTGTTTAGTGTTATAGCTGAGAAGTAACAGAGGATTTGCCAGCAGATGGCAAACACACACACACTCTCGACTTTGAGATCCTAATGGAAATGTCTGTCAAATCTCTTCATGTAAGAAGTGAAAAATGTTCTAATCCAGCCTATTGTGGTTTGGAGGGTGTGAAATGTGACAAGTGTTTATGAGAAATATACCATACTTCGCACTGTTTATCATCAGGTATGGGCATTTCTGCCTTTATGCCCACTATCAGCTGTGCATACTGAAAGGATTTAAGAAATAGCAGCAACAGCTCTTTCTATATACCTGGACCGCATGGTCTTGTCCTCCAAGTTACATCATATAGAGACCACAGCCCTGTACATATGTACATCATTCTTATTGTTTCAAAAATATTTATTTTCCAAAATTCAATGCAACAGCAGGTCAAGATGAGGAGGTGGTGGTGGTTATGTGAGTGTGTGTGCATGTACTTGTGGAGCTGGGAGATAAGGGCCCCTGGTGTGTGTGGGCGCTGGGGGCCCAGGGTGGCATAAGTACAGGAGGGGTGAGGGGCCGAGCCCCTGCTCTCCTCTCTGTAGCTCGTCTCTTGCCTGCCTGACATTTGCCAAGGCTGTGTGACGCTCTGACTGACAGCTGCAGGCTCTTTGGAGTGTTTGTGAGCAGAGCAGGCCTGGCACAGGGAGATAAGAGTAAGGGACCGCACACACTTGAATGCACAAACTCACTCTCTCAAACACACAAACACACACACTGAACCTCTCTCTCATTTTTTTAAAACTTATTTGTATACACAGACACATTCTGACCCTCACACAGACAAAAAAACGTGTGTAAGGTGCTTTCACATTCACACGGATGGCAAGGTGAATGGTTGCACATTTGACACTCACCTATTTTAATATGAATGCTTTGCTGCTGTTCATCTAAGGATAAAGCATGGAATACAATCAAACAGAGGCTTGAGTGCATAGTAAAAATCTTACAAGACACCTTGTCTGCTATTAGCCACAATGTTTTACAGTATAAGTAAATCCAGTAATTCCCTAAGGCATGCCTTACAGTGCTGCAACTGTGAAAACTTAAAATGTCAGCACATAGATCACATACACATCAGCACATCTATCCCCATCAAGTCCTGATAGTAATCTTTGCCCAGATTGCATTGATCATCCAAAATGTTTATCAGTACAACAAGAAAATACATAATTCACAAATGTACATTTCAATTTATTTATTAGTGACTTTTAATTGAATCCAGGTTGACATGAAGTGGATGACAGCTGTGTTGTTCACTCATATGTCCAGTGGTTTAACCTGTCAATTCTGTTTGATTGCACATTAATGAAGGAGGGTACAGATGGTTTGAAACACAAGATCCTTAATGTTGGCTGCCTGGCTCCTGTATGGTCTGACAGCTGTTATTTGTACATGTGGTCATTGTTGGGGTATCTAATATACTGTTTCTGACATGTGACTTCATCAACTAGGCCAGTTTAATACACAATGAATCAGTCTTTATCTCTTTACCTAGATACCATCTAATGCAAACCAATTACTTATGATTACTGACTTATCTAAAAAAATTGATTAGGATTGATAATAGCACCCTGCTCTGAAATTATTTCTCATATGGCCTGATATTAATAGAAAAAATGTAGATGCTATAAAAAATCTTCATGCAGCATTTAATCCAAGCAGGTCACAGGGGTTTATTTGCATGTCCCATCAATATTTCAAGTAATAAAGTTTCAGGACAATTTTTGCTTTTGTGCCATACATGCTACATTTCAAATTAATTGCATGAAATTGTATTACACAAGTTTAAGAAGACTGCATAGGTAGTCTAGACCATATTACTGTATTGTACATTATAGTTTTTGGTTTAGTGCATTAACAGCGCAAAATTGGATGGGTCAGTCATATATTAATCTTCTCACTTGTGACAAATTGGTTTCATTTTTCTTCAATTAAATTGCTTATATTTATTTGTGATTTTTTTTTGTTTTACTAAATGCACACATAATTTCTGTGTTATCCACCCCATCCTGTAATCATTTCCTCTGCAACTCGGGCATGACAGATAATTTAACACACACACAATGCTGATTATTCACTTGATTAATATAATGAAATATTGCAACCCTTAATTTTTCCTTCTTGGTTAATTTTGCATCTGGTTTGTAGGGTAATTTGTTACCTACTAGCAGTGGTGGCCTAGTGAGTAAGGTAGTGATATGGCCAAGGGGATGCAGGGGACACATTTTGTTTTGTGCACCGTGTTCTGTGCTGCAGTGTATTACAATGACAATGAAAAATATGTGTAAATATGTATCTTGTGGTGTAGGGTGCTACCTCTCTGCAAATGGATGGTATTTTGGTTCCAAACCAAAACTGACTGAAAATCAAACAGAAGCATTGATGGGTGCTGTGCAGTTTGTCTCAATCAAAATGTGTAATGAAACATTGAACAGCATCCTAGGAAGGGTCCTTTGTCCCCTGGGGGTGAATCCACTGCCAATGAAATGTACCCCATTGAGGACATGGCCTCCATTTTCAATTTCCACACTCACCACTGTTCTGATAATACTCTTTCTTTGGTAGGAGTAAGGCTGGATAATTGGATATAATTGGATTTAGCAGTTCAGTGACCTTGTGGTCAGACTATCCTGTCCTGACAAAAAGTATGTGTGCGTGTGTGTAAGAGAAAGCAATGGGGTTTGGTTTGGGTGAGGAAGTTTGTCCTTCCCCTACAAAGTATCAGCAATATCTGCCCTGACTTTTAAGCTTTTAACCTTAATTAACTTAAGCATTAGATTCCCTTTCTCCTCATTTTATCTCTTAGTTTATGCTCTGAAATTTTGTATAATGAATAAACAACATATGTTGTAATGATATTTTGACATAGTTTAACATCTTACAATATATACTGTCATAATTGTTACGTCCTGGTCTAGGTCAGGAACGTGAACAATTAGAAAGAGGGAGGGAAACGTCACAACCGTTTGATGTCACGCCATGAAACACAGTCAGGCCATGAAAAAGCACCGGGTAGACTAATGGGAACAGGGCATCTGTCCGCTGTATTTTCCCATTCTCCTCTTTCCCCTTTTTCCTTCTTCTCTCCTCTTTCCTCCCGTCACAGCAGACCCACGCAATCTTTAACAGCCTCAGTCCGACGGGAGCGCAAGTCAGCGCCAGGTCTGGGAGGAGTTCTGTAATTACAGGCTCCTCCTAAAATAAGAAACATAATGGGACATCACGGGACATAACAATAATTCAGTGGTTAATTTGAGATTGATATGTAATGTAGGTGTAATTTATGGATGATTTAGCAGGTCTGGCAAATAAGAAATGTAGTAAACCTTGAAGTCTCTGTTTGTAGTACATGTTATTGTAAATATCAACTTTGTTTGAGCATTTCCCATGAACCTGTCACAATTACTGAACTTGATAAACATTGCTATGTGCTTAAAAGTGCCAAAAAAATCCAGATCTCAGCAGACATGTTTGACCTTTCCCTGAGAGGTGGGAAATATTTATCTTTTCCCCGACAGAGGTTATCTGACACAGGCGCACCTCTGGCAGTCACTACCCACTTGACCTTGTCACAGGGCTGCTAAACACTCCTTAACAGGCCTATTCCATCAGCAGAGGAATTCTTTACCAATAGGCCAAGACAAAACTTAATTAATTAATTAATTAATTAATAAACAAAGTCTGCTAAGGTCCAATCTAAAGTCATGAGTCCCTTAAATGTATAAATATAAATGATTAGCTACCCATTTGTCACAGCTGGTCGCTGCTTGGCAAACAGCCAACACTGATCAGCCTGACAACAGGAGAGCTGCTGCTGATTAGGTGTCCATGATTAAAAAAGGAGATGGCAGCAGAACAACGCTGCTGCATTAACGGAACGAGACTGCCTCACCTTGTGTTTGTGTTGTTCTTGCCTGGCTTCATGCTAAAGGCCTTCGGGTTAGTTTGATTTTTACCCTTGATCCCCGTATTTGGCCCTTGTGCCTTTTTGCTGTTCTCCTTATTGCACTTCTGTTCCTCACCAACCCCCACTTGTGACAGAATGCAGCAGCCCATATCAAAAGTGTATGAGAGGTGGAGAAAACAATGTGAGAAAGGACTGCAGCTTCGCAGAGTGTGACCACCAGCAAGGTGGCGGGATTAGCCGTGGCGAGTGTACCGTGGTGAATTAACGGCCTCAGCGTGATCTGGAACACCTCCGTTCATCCTTATCGGCAGCCACCTGTACCAGCTCCCTGCCCAATGTGATCATATTTCTCCCCAACTTCCCCTCTTGTCATCTCTTGAGTGACGGTGCTGAACAAGAGAAGACCTCCATGTTTGTCTCTGGACCAATCTGTGCCTGTCCAGGGTACAGTGGCCTGGCCAACGGATGCCCCCTTGAGAGGGTCCGGGTCCTCCGGTGCCAGTGAGGACCAGCAATGCTCTGCAGTTGCTGCCCGCTGCCTCCTCCAGTTTTCCTGCATGGGGTCTGTGGACAGAACACTTGGATTGGGGGGGCTCTGTCACGACTGGTCGCTGCTTGGCACACAGCAAGCACTGATTAACCTGACAACAGGGCTTTAATCATGGATCGGTGCCCCTGATTTATGAGTCCATGATTAGGGCTCTGATGAGGAAGGGCTCTGATATTGCAGCAGAACAACGCTGCTGCATTAATGTAAAGAGACTGCCTTACCTCGAGATTTCTCCTTGCTTCATGCTACACACCTGCGAGTCTGTTTTTTTTCCCCCTTGTTCCCTGTTTTTGGCCCTTGTGCCTTTTTCTGTTCTCCTTAATAAATCCTTTTTGAACAAATGTTAGACTATTGCACTTCCTTCCCTCACTGACTCCTAATTGTGACACCATTAAATAGATGCTCCTTTTTTATATTGTAAAATGACTCCGTAGTTTTGTGTTCCAAACCCTGTTATTAGCCAGTTCATTGGATTCTAATTGGCACTGATGGAAATGTGCCTTTGTACGGTTTCATCAGCTCTATTAAAGAGTGAGCAGTGATATTTTCCTTGATGATAATCAGTCCTTTTTTAAGAAACTCCATTCCACCTCCCCCAATACCCTATACCTATACCATATATATATATAATTCCTACCAGTAGTCATTATGACAAGTGTTAATTTGGGCATAAGCAGCACAAATTGGCAACTCATTTCCAGTATATTATTTTCTGCTCAATATCACCACTTCACTCTCTCACCAATGAGGCTCCATGTATGTTTTTAATATACTTCTGCCTTCAAAAGCTTCATAAACAGACTTTTTTTTCCTCCCTCCCTCCCGTGTGCACCAAGGAGACAGATCCAGAGCACAGGGACATCTTTCACACTGTGCCGATAATCCAGTTTCCTGCAAGCGCCCTTGGAATAAGCTGAGCTGGTGGCAACTGGCTCTGCCCCATGCCCTCCCACATGGCTTGTAATGAGTGTGTGTGTAATTCTGTGTGTGTTGTTCACACCTTGTTTCTGTCTAGCAATTATAGGTATGTGTACATAGTGTATGTATATATGTCTTACACATATGTCTCAGTGTCTATGTTGGAGGTATGTGATGTATGTGTTCATTTCTCTGGTGTAAATATGTGTACCTCTGAAGTGCAGCCAGCGCAGTGTGTGGTGAGTGCTGGCCTGGGTAATGGCAACAGGTTCTCAGACACGGTCGACCTGGTTGGTGACACCAGCTGCACGCTGCAGAGGCTGATTGCCATATGCTGCCAGCCTAAATACCAGTTCATATCAAACAGGCCACACCAAAGCAATCGCCCACGCCACCCTCAGAGAGCGAAGGTAAAAATAGTAGATGAATCCGGCTTTCCCTCCATGTCTGGGCTTTAGAAGAGTGAGTGCTGAATGCCAGAGGAGGACAGATGGTTGTATCGAATCTGATAAAACCCCTAACTGATTTGATGCTTCAGGGTGGCAAGGGGCAGGAAGGGGTGTGGGGAGTGGTCCAAGGCTCAGGAGTGTGTGCTTTTATGTGTGCTGGGTGTTTGGACAGCACACAATCAAAGTCGTGCTGAGTGTCAGAGCAAATATGTAACATGCTGGTGCCTGTCACCTGTCACAGGGTCACTCTGTTAGCTACCTTGAATGCTCGAGTTGGGTCTATCACTTTCTGCTGAGTGAGTGACTGGTGCCCAAAAGTGCAGCATAGACTGACAAAAATTTGAGATTTGGGCAGTGGTGGCCTTGTGGTCTAAGGAATGTCAAAAACACTTTCACTTAAAGAGTCAGGCTTGAAAATAAAATGCAGTTAAAATGGTCTTTCAGTCAGTTGCTGTGAAGTTAAAGCCTAGGATTTATGTCAGTGTTATTTTAGAAATTTAGTAAAGTGAGAGCCTATAGGAGGAAATCCTCAATTTTTCAAAACACGTTTTCATGCCCAGAGAGGCCATTTATTTGGGTCACTAGGTGAAAAAAAAACAGTGATGGTGGTTGGTTCCAGGCTGTGAAGGGGCGTGCTGTAGGTTTCTACTTTTCCAACACCAACTCAGGGCTTGTCCTCATCCAGATGATCTATGGGTGAGGGGACAGTGAGGGAACAAAAGAACTTCGGACTAAAAGGCAGACAGTTCAACTAGTGGTTGGTTGCTGGCATATATACGCGTGTGGGGGTCACCGACCCAGTGTTCTTCTATAAGGTCTCTTTTTAGCTTTGCTGCTGGCAGAGCTTATGACGCCAGAAAATCAGAGGCAGAGCACCATGGCCATATGATCGCTGCCTACCAATTCCAGCATCCCATTGCCCAGAACGGTTACGAGACCCCTAAAGAGCATTTTGTGCTGCACCTAGCTGATTGGCCAGCAGCACACAAAAAGGAGCAAGCAATGCTCCACGAGACCTTGCAGACACTGGTCAAATTTGATTTTTTTTTTGTTATTAAAAAAAACAATGCCATGTGCACAATATCAGTGTGTAGGATTCAACAACAAACAGAAAACACAATCTTTACACAAAGCAGCAGCTTTGTGCACTCTTGCATAACACTAATGTTTATAAATTTAATATAGTAATTTACCAGTCAAAACCATTACTTTTATGAACATTTGTGTGATGCTATAGTGCACCTGGGCCATCAGGTGACACAAATGCACAAATAACTGACTCACAGAAACAACATCCTGGGTAAAGTAAGATGCTAACATTCCGATGTTGATCCATGGGTACATGAATGTGTTTATTTTACATCAATATCAAAATATATTACTTTTCTCCAGAGGTGGAAAGTAACAAATTACATTTACTCGCAGTACAGTAATTGAGCAATTTTTATGAGTAACTTGTAATTTAAATTGTAATTAAGTTGTAATTCTTGGTCAACTCCTTGACTAAGGTCCTTTTCCCCAGATTACTCAGTTTAGGTGGCCGGCCAACTCTAGGTAGATTCCTGGTGGTTTTTATCTTCCACTTCTGGATGTTTGAGGCTACTGTGTTCATTGGGACAAGCAGAAAAAACCAGCAGACATTTTTCTGTTACCCTCTCCAGATTTGTGCCGAGTCAAACCTGTAAAATTCCTTTGACTTCATGTTTGGTTTGTGTTCTGACATGAATTGTCAACTGTGGGACCTTATATAGACAGGTGTGTGCGTTTCCAAATGATGTCCAAATGACTACTTTTTCCACGGGTGGACTCCAATTAAGCTGCAGAAACATCTCAATGGTGATCAGGGGTGAAATGGTGAAACATGAGGCACCTGAGCTCAATTTTGAGGCTGTGAATACTTGTGCTTTCTCAGTTTTTTTATGTTTTAATGAATTTGCCAAAACCTCAAGTAAACATTTTTCATGGTGTCATTATTCTGTGTTGTGTGCTTTTAATTTTATCCGCTTTGGAATAATTCTGCAACATTATATTAAAAGTCAATGTGCTCATTTGTCAGTCAACTGATATTCATGTATTGTTATGTTTGCTATAGAAAGAACAAAAAACATTTTCACAGTTTGGGATACTTTGATTTTGGCTTTGTTTTTCTTTTTTATTATAATGTTTGAGTTGGACCATACAATTCAGAATTTGGTATTTTTGTGGCCAACTGTGCTTAAAATGTTTTATGGAGTGGTCTGAACATAGTTTGTACATTATACTGCCTAAAAGTTGATAAAAAAACTAGTTATGTATTGGGTTTATGACTAATCATTTTTGCATCATGTAATTGAAAGTAACTAAGTAATTTTTACTCTAAGTAAATTTTAAATCAAATAGTTTTTTACTTTTTCTCAAGTAGATTTTTGGATGGGTACTTTAAAAAAAAATATATATTTTACTTGAGTAAAATTTAAGTGAAGATACTTTTACTTAATACATTTTTTTCAGTACTTTTTCTATCTCTGGTCTAGGTCAGGAGCGTGAACAATTAGAAAGTTTTAGCGAGTTCATTTTAATAAATCAAAACAGTACAAATTAAGCCTTGAAACAAAACTACAGTCAGGCCACGAAAAAGCAGAGGGTAGACTAGAGTGAACAGGTCTGGCATATTTCCCACTTCTCCTTTTCCCTCTCCTCTTTCCTTCCGTCGCAGCAGACCCACGCCATCTTTAACAGCCTCACTCTGACGGGAGCGCAAATCAGAGTCAGGTATGGTAGGAGTTCCGTAAATGAGTGTGGCAGATAGTTATGTAAAATTTCCATAAACAGGGTCCTCAGCATCTATGCTCATCAGTCTCATTACAGAAGCTCTCCTTGACTGTAAATTAAAACTGCTAAAAGTTAAATCTCAATTAGGCACAATATTTACCTGTAGATGCAGGTTTAGGACTGAAAAAGCAGTGCAGAATTATCACAGGCCAGGTGTCAATCTTTTTTAATATCTTTTAAGTAAAAACACATTTAATATCTTGTAATATAATTACTGCTTCTATGGTCCCACTTTTTGATAGCATTAGTTTCCAACTGAAATAGTTACATTTTTCCCTGCAAGAGGTTTCAATATAGTAAGGGAATAACATAATAAAATGCACAATGGTGAATTTAATTGCCTGCACACAGAATAAAAGAAACAGAGACAGAGAGGCAGGGCAATTGAGATTTAGTGGCAGGGAGCGGCAGGATCAGAATGATGAGTAAAAGATAGCTGGGTATTTCCTTCCTAGAACCTGGGATGATAAACGGTGTATACCAAGCCTGCAGGAATGTATGTCCAACGGCCCTTCCAACATGGCCATTGCCATGCAAGGTGGAAAACAGCTGCTAGTTGCTATGCCAACAGGCATGGACTACAGCATGTCAGGGTTCACTGGGAAGGCCTCAAACCACTGAGCGATTTTCAGAAAGTCCACTCAGCGTCTGTAATCACTTCACAGCTCATTTTATCTTTTTTGACGCATTCCTGGTGCTTCAAGGTGAAGTGCTGTACATTGGCATCAGAGATTGCTAATGAATGTAATAAAGTAGATTCTTGTGTGAATGTGAGCTGAGATTGAACGCACACAGATGTGTGTCTGCAGACTTTATTGTCTGCCCTGCCTGTTCAGCGTTTAGCTAGGGCATAGATCTGCTCTGGCTGGGTTTCTTTTCTGAAGGCTACCACACGTGAAATACATTCCTTAGAAAGTAGCTGCTATTTCACAGCACAGCAGCTTTGCTGCCTTCCACGTTCCGTTCGACACCGTGGCGCCGTTGTTAAATATTTGTTTACAAGGTTCGGTGCAGTTTAATTTTCCTGTGATCGGCTTTCCTCTCTCTCATGTTGACTTTTTTTTTTTTCTCAGGATGTGGCTGATCTGTTACATTTACTCCAGTTGTTTTTTTCTTGTTAGTTTTTTAATAAGTATTTATTTTATTTACAGACATTAACAGTGAGGCTGTTGCAGACATTGTGATTTAAAGCCAATCTGTGCCCCTTAAAGGTTGTGAATTACAATGCATTGATGTAGCAGCTGCTTCATCGAAATGCTATATTTCAAGCTATTATGAAGCATGGCAGATTCCCTGTTCCAAACACCCAGAGCCCTTCTGGGGTGAAAGGAGTTCAAATGAATTTCTGCTCAATCCTTGCTGGTATAAGGATGCATTTTTTATTTAATTCTCCCTTTTTCCAAATTGACAGGCTGAAACAGTTCTCTCTATGTTATGTCAAAGGCCTCATTCACATTAAAACAGGACAGCAATTTCACACGCCTCTTTGTCGACAAGAGTTTGAAATTTCAAGCATTTTTAATAAAGTTTCAATGGTTGTAAGCAGGCAAGACCTTGTTCTTTCACAGCAAAGCTGTTTTGAATTACGCAAGGAATGTTGGTACAAAATGCAGCATTTGACCAGATCACTTAGTCTATGAACATACCAGCATATTTTTAATTTTTTTGAGTGCAGACATGCAGGACATGAAACTGCTTTCTTTGCTGTTTTAAACTTTTCTTTTGTCTGCAGTCATGAGTACTAATTGTGTTGTAATTAAATGAGGTTGATACATTTTGACTCCATCCCTGTTGGAGGTTATTAATTTCTCATTATTGTCGGAGTTCTCATTATTCTACCTGCTGTGTTCTATGCATTACATGTAGTCTTCTCTGGGTGTTGGGATGCACCCAAAGTAAATACTCATTAGACTTTTTTGTCAAAGGATGCTGTATAGTCATGTACAGATCTGAACGTAACCAGCACAGGATACAGTTGCTAAAATATTAATCCCCCAGAACTGCAGTCAATGACACATTTGAATTCAAATCATGAGAGATTTTTTTTTCTAAATTAATCAATTTAAGCCCTGCTTGGTGGAGATGCAGCATGTATTCTGTAGACTCTTCTACATACAGTAACCGGTTACAGAATACATGGTAACCTGGTGGAGGCGGCTTCGTTTGGAGTCAAAATTTTGCCCATCACAGATGATTTTTCCGTTTTTGAAAACCTTGCACACTGGTGTGAAAAATATGATTTCGAAATGAGTATTGACTACATTAATTCTTTTATTTTTAAGGAAATGGTATAAGAAAGATCCGACAAGTCACTTAGGCACATAGAGGTGAATTAATTGAGCAAATACATTTACTTACATGGAAGTGACATTCACTCGACGAGTTTTATGGCATTTCGCATTGTGACATCCAGATTCATGGCCTGGTTGATCAGCACAATTTGGCTGATTTTCTGTAGTACCTGTTGTAGCCATTGAGGCAGATTGAGTATGGATTCTGTGTGTTTGCCAATTTTAGGCATCTGGTACGGATTGTGCACAGACACTCACTGTAGCTGGTTAAAGTGGTATAAGTGCACCAGTTTGTTTGAGTACAGACAAAAAATTGTTCATTTTTTAAAATTAATTAAATGTGAAACTATGTTTTTTTTTAAGTGATCTAATTTATGTTTACTTTTAAGATCTAGTACTTTTTCAATGTGAAGCAGCAGAACAGCCATTCAGCCCTCTGGCTTCAAGCAGACATTGTCACCACACTGCCATCTTTTGGCCTTTACAACCAGACTACCGATAAATATAGTAAGTTTGGATAATAATATACTACATGAATTGCATGTTTATATAATTATAGATTTCACCTTATAACTGGTGGAGTAAGATGCTGTTCAGTGTGCGCTGAAATCTATGGCCTTAGTTAAATGTGGGTATTCCAGTGTCTGAACTGCAGTAAACTTTAATGTGTAATGAAAAATGTGAAGTGGAAGATGCATGTTGAATTAGCAAAATGAACAGATTTACAGCGCTGGTGAAAAAAAAAGAAAAGAAATTACTGAAGCACTTTTTTGCCATATGGAGGCTGTACTTATTTATCAACTGTTTAATTAAGATGAAACAGAAACATTTGAAATCGCTTCTCCCTGCCAGTCTTCAAGAGCCTCCATCTAATTAATTTTGCAAAGGTAGCATGGGCAAATTAGCTCTGATTAAATGAAGAAAATGTGTTCAATTAAACGACTTGCCAAAAATATTTTAACATATTGTCTTTTTTTTTTCTGGGTTATTCAGACTGCATACTACGATCAGCCATCACAAGAACATTTTCTTTCCCAACACAAATCAACCTTCTAAACAACTAAACTGTCACACACATGGCAGCTGCACATTATGTGCACTTTTTGTAGCATTATTTCTGTAATTTCTGTATGTAAGTATTTAGCCTATTTTTGTTGTTTTATATTGTTGTTCATTACAGATTCCTTTGACTGGAAGCAAATTCCTTGTATGTGTTTGCTCACATAAAAGGGATGTTTTTTGCTGAAAAAGAATATAGTGGGTTTTTTTTTCTTCTCATGTAAAATCTCAGAAACATGTGGAAACTCACTGCCAAAGTTAATGTTTATTTGTGAAATGCAGCTTTTTCTTCTTTCAGTTCTGACAAATGATAACTGCTCCAAAATGGCCATTTAAGATTTAATACCAGCCCATATCGCTTGAAAGCCTGCCAGCAGGTCAAGGCTTCCTGTGGATTTTATCACAACAATCCTGTCAACAGAGCCTCTAAGTGGGGGTGGGGGTGCTTAAAGCAATTCAATACATACAGTATATTTAACACAGCACTTCAGTAAAGTATTGCCGGATGCACACACAGCCTGTCGTTGCAGTGCTTGACTGGCCCTGGGTTCACTGAAGTCTCTGATTTGGCCCAATGTGAATGCTGGTGGCCCTGAGTTTATGTGGCCTAGTTTCTGCTCAGCCATTGAATGGCGTTATGGCTGAAGAGTCGTGAATGTTGTGACGGAGGGGAAAGGCTGTCCCGCTGGGCTGAGAGGTTTGTGTGTACACATGTGTATTTGCTTGTGGATGGGCCTGTCCATGTGTTTACCCAGGAGCTCCTGAAAACCAGCAGATGAATGCACGGCAGCTTTTACCCACCTGACCATGAATCTGTCCCCCTCCCTTTGCAAACATGAACCTGGTAAAATCTTATCTATTTGTTCCTTGAAGATGGTGTAGTAGGGGTGTGATAGGCATGATAAACCGCAGACCTCCTATTCAATCTTGTACATAGAGAGGTTAAAAAAAAGAGTGGAAAGTGAGGAACACTGCTTTACGGGATGTGTACCACAGAAACCACTCGGGAGAAAAAAAGAATGAAAGGCGCTAAGTTCATCTTTTCATGACCAGATGAGCACTCCAACCTGCACCCACCCCACACATGTCTGATGACACATGGTGAGGTTTAAACACACAATCTCTCATTTTGATATCAGGGCGTGCCCTGTTTTAATAATTAAGTGTGTGTGTGTGTGTGTGTGTGTACATGAGAGAGAGAGAGAGAGTGGGACTGCTTCCATCCATCACCTGCACTGTTACGTTATGATACTCTAGCCCTCTCCCTCCACGTCGTGGCCACAGCGGTGAATTATTAAAGTGCTTTAACCTCTGTATTATTACAGGGCTGGGAAAACTTGGCATAAATTATTTATGGTGCTGTGATGTGTGTTTGCCCTCAGTTGGAATTATCGGCTGACGCGTTTGTAGACAAATGCTTTTACAGACAGCTCTGCCTGATTCAGTCACACGTGAGGGTTCTGTTCTCAGCCACATGGTTGGAACTCTGGGCAGCGAGTGATGCTAATCTCTGCTTAGAGAACCACAAGGCATTAAAAAATGCATCAGAAAAGAACAGCAACCTGGCAAAGTGCAGTCTATGGGAGAAAACGGGAGAAAAAAAAAAAAAAAAAAAACTGCACCTGGGAATCACACTCAGAACTACAGTAATTAAATATGCTAATGCAGTAATGCATTTTTCTGTTTCAGTGCATTAAATTGGTACAGTTACTGTGATGAATGCATAATGCAATACTGTTGATGCTTCATGAGCATTTTGCTGAAATCCATGCTAAAACATGTAATCAGACTATAATCAGACTGTAATACTAAATTAGTATAGATTTAAATTCATCTTCAAACTCAGTTGCTTGTCATTATGCAAATCAGATCATTTTTCCACCACACATTTCCCCCTAATAGCTAAGATAGCAGCAGGTGTTTGTTGCTTCTGAACCTTAGATGGCTAACATCAACACTGAATGGCAGTCACCCAGCAGCAACAAAATAAATAAAAAAAAATCCCAGGCCGCAGTCAGTGTGCTCCTAAACCCATTTACTGTGTGGCCTGTATATTTTACCATAGCATATGCCCAGTTTTATGGATTGGGAGGTGACCATATGCTGGTGGGAGCCCGTGGAAGATGGCTCTGTTTATTATGCCACAGCAGCTCCATGGGAGGATGTGTCCCCTCTGTCAGAATTTGTCTTGTGTTGCGGCTGATTAATGCATATGAAGGCAGGTGGAGAGCTCAAGATAATGATGATCATGGTCATTTTTCTTGTTGCCTGTTTTCTGCTCCTGTCTGCTCACCACCCTGGTGCTTTATTTTTATTTTTCGTGTCTTGGAGAACATTTGCAATTGGTCTTCAACAGCGCTGCCCCCTCAGAAAACATCTGTTCTCTCAGGGGGGACCGTTAACCTGCTTCAGGCTGAACTATGTTTTTTTTTTTTTACGTTTTTTTTTTTATGTAGCTATATATATTATGTGAACATATGTTCAACATTATATACTATTGTCCCTCTAAAATGTGTTGTATTCATTACCCAGGTTAAAATCCATGACTGTAGCATGACAACTCTCACTAAATGTAACAGAACATACCCACCCTAAAACTGTAATTTTTCCCACCACAATTTCAGTTCCATTTATAGCGATTTGTTGGCTGTGCTGAGTTAGAGGCAGCTGAGCAGCAGGAGGAAGCTGGAACATACGGTTGTTGCAGCTGGAGTAGAGGGATAGAAACTGCAGAGAACCGGCAAGCTACACACACGTCCACATTAACGACAAAATTATGACCAGTCTCCTTCTGCTGCCATACCTAATTTAATCTGAAGTTAGCCAACCAAACAAGGCCTAGTCTGATGATTAGAATATGTAAAAAGTATTTTTTTTTCAATATTATATTATACTTTATTTTACATGACCCTGTCATATTGTATTTAAATGGGTTTGAGTAGGATGCATACTACAATAGTCATTTGTTCATCAGTTTTAAATCCATGTATTTTGCACTTCTTTGCCATGCTTCTTGCCATGCTTCTGTTTGATTCTGAGGAACAGAAGTTCTATTTTTCAATTGTTTTTATTACTGGGTAATAAACATACTTAAATAATTTATTTATGAAAACAGTTCAAAAGCAGGTTGCTCCCAGAATAGTTGTAATTTATCTCCTTAACCCGTTATTCATAGTTTCTGAACTTTATACTTTCATTTCACTTATTCTCCCCACGTATTCTCCCTCTTTGGTCTGGGTGATGGGAATCTGAGAACCAGCTGCTTTACTCTGCTCCTGTCATCACTCTTTATGGAGCCTTTTCAAAATCAATTTTATGGCCTAAGAAGGCTGAGAATTAAGCAAATTATTTGGAAATATGAAAAATCTAGAGATGGACAATAACATTGTCAGCACATTTTAGATTTTACTGCACTCTGTGTTCATTTGACCTGATGAGATGTTCAGTGAAATGGAATGTTTCAATATGTCAATCAATCAATATGTTTCACTACAATATCTTTAGATTGATGGATAGCATTATTTTTTCTGTTTGTGAGCAGGTTATGGAATAGTCAGCTGGTGGTTCTCTCCACAGTCTACCGTGTGGTATTCTTTTTTTATTTCACATTATTACCTCAGAAATTGTCTACTACTATCAGTGATATACAAAATGTAATGTCATTCTCCCCTGTTATCTGTTGTTGAGGATTAGTAGAATATATTTTTTTGGCAGGTGGGTGGGGTTTGTAGTAACTATAAAGAGAATTTAACAGTGTTTTCAGCCAAGAAGCATAGATTATATTCAGCAAGAAGCATGCTCTCATTAAAACACTAAATAGGTTTATGGCTCTGTAAAAGCGTCTGTGGCACTTTTTACTGAATTAGTTGATGTTGTTAGAGTACATTAGTTTCCACTTGCATTAACAGATGTAAAGTGTCTTTTTGAGAACAAAAAATACAACAGATATTTTTTGCAAAATTAGGTTATTATGATTGACATCATTCAACTGTTACATTGAATGCATACTGCATGCATTGTTGACCAGAGGTCTACATGTGTGGACCCTTAAACACACTTTGGTGCTTTGGTGACTAAAATATAAACTTTCTCAGTCAGTCTGTCTTAATGTCTTATTTTTTTCTGATCTAGTTATATGTCCAGAATTTATATTTTATTAATCAAACCATCAAACCACCCACTTTATACACTTGTGTTATAGTTGTCTGAAGAATTTCTTTTCTGAGTGGATTTGTGTCTGAATGGAACGGACAATCACCGACATGGCCCGATTCCTTCCATTTGCTATATACAAACAGCTTATTTTTCTGGAAAGCCTCATTGGTTAACCTTTGAGGCAAACATGCTTCACTTCCCTTCTAATAGCTTTCTCTCAACATTAAGGCTTTCTGGACGTTTACCGCAGCAACTGAAGGTAACAGGGTTCATGTATTTCATTAAAGAGTGGCCGTATGTGGTCAGAAAAGGCAGAATGGAGGACTAATGTGTTTAATGATGGCAGTGAAGTTTGTCTCTTTAACGTTCTGATTTCTGCTGCAGTTTTTATTTTGGTTCATGACTGCAACCAACTGTGACTACACCCATCAGTTTGTGCCTGAACTTCTCTGCCCCTTCATAAAATTATATGTATATATAATTTTTTTTTTTGCACAGTTGTTTGATTATTATTTGGCCTGGCTGAGCTGGCAGCCCATGACTTTCAGGCAGCATAGGTTGTGCTTCAAAAAATGTGTGGTTCTTTATCAGTTTTAGGGAATGTTCATTTGTCGACCTAATATAATGATGGGTTTAATCAATTGGCAGAACGAGGCAGTCGTCTGTGGCGAACTGTGTTGACAGCTCATCAGTTGCGTAACCTTAATAATTGGACATTTCCTTTGGGACAAAGCCAAGCTGGAGCCTACAGCAGTTGCATTATGTGGATATTCTTTATGCTCAATGTCGAGACTAACTGGAGTTGATCACTCCAGATCATTTCTTCCTAAATGAATACATAATGTTGCTTGTTATGTCTTTTCTTATGTTTTTTTACAATATCCCATGTAATTCATTCAAGTTCCACCCGTACAAATGTTTACTTGTGTACTGCATCAGGAAAGGTGATATGTAAATCTAATGGTACAGAGAGCTACTTTGCCAAACAGTTATGTGTGTGTTCCATAAGTACTCCAGAGGAAAAAAAAAAAAAAAAAGCATTTGCGTGAGCAATGACCTTCGGGGGTTGCACAAAATGAAATGCTTTTTTTTCTATCCCCCACGCCTCACTCAAAGAAGTGTTTGCTTGTTTTCTGTTTTCTTTCTGTAGTTCTCTCTCTTTCTCTTTCTCTCTCTCTTTTTTACTTTGAGTTAAACTCTGACATCCATGTCTGCCCCAGGATGTCTGTCACAAACTGCAGTCCAACGTTGTGACAATGCTTTTTTTCTTCCCGTGCCTGTTATGACCTTTTTTCCTTTCTTTCTTTCTTTTTGTTTCTGTTTTTTCCTTCAAGGTCTGGCGCACCTGACGTTAAACAACCAAGGTATGGGTTCATTCTCCTTTTTTTTCTTTTTTTTTTGGGAAAAAATCCTCTGCCCAACTGTCCCCTTTCACTTCCTCCTTTCCACCTGTTCAATTCTTTATCTGTATTTTTTTAATCCCTTATTTCTTTTTCTTTTCACTCGGATCAATCACTTTTGTCACCTTTCTTTTTTTGAATTCCTTCTTTATTTCTACACTTATTTTGGTTTTTTTTGGGCCTCATATCATTGTGCTTTCCGCGCCTCCTCACTGTCCGTCTCACCCTTGTCGTGTCTTCTGGGCCATCTTCTCCCGGAGACCCTCCTCTGACCTCTGCTCCCTCTGCTGAAGGTAAAGCTTTATTTTCTGCTCCCTCTCCTGCTTGGGTTGTAAAAGTGTTTGTCTATTTCTTTTGCTCTGTGGTAAGAGAAAACATGGTGTGTTGTCAAATTGAACAGGGACAGCATGCATGTTCAGAATGCACAGAGTGTGTTACAACTTCTCTGATGTCATTCTCATTGTTTGGCACTTAGCCCCCTTGGGTTTATGTAGCTTTAGCAATAAAAAGATGAAAGCAGGATTTGACTTTTCCATTTCAGGTTGAGGCATTCCAAGGTTCTTGACCACAATTTGAATGTGCACATATACACAATAAGGTTTGTTGTGGGCTATACCCTGCTCTCACTCCGACCTTTATCTGTAATGTTTATCCAGACATGCTCTGCTTCTGTCTAACTCCCATTGCATCTCCAAATGGCAACAAGGTCACTGGGGTTTGCAACTGCGACTGAGAGACTGGCAGGAAGAGGCTGGGGACAGCACTGACCTTTGCTTAAAACAACAGTAAAATCACTCTGCCCCCTCTGTGGTCACTTTGGGACTCACACAGACAGACCATCATCAACAAAGAGTTGCATTAGATCGATATTCAACTGTAGATGTAACTGCTTTTATATATCATTTTGTTTGATTAACTGGGTTGGTTGTAAGTCTTTAGCAAATAGGCCAAAACAAAACAGGCCAAAAGTTCGGACACACCTTCTCATTCAATGTGTTTTCTTTATTTTCATATCCAGGTGTGTCCAAACTTTTGGCCTGTACTGTATATGGGCATAACAAGGATATGACAATACCAGAGTCAAGGAACAACATTAACAAGTTTATAAACACTGCTAGTTAGCTGGCTGTATCAACTCAAATACACCAGGAAATAAATAATTATATTTAGCAAAGGCACAATGCAAAAGAATATTGCAAAACACTCAGAAAACTACTAATAGAAAGATATGTGCCTTTATTTTTCAACAAATAAATAAAATATAAGCATACATAAATAAAAGGTAAATGCTCATACATGCTTTACATCATGAAAAGAAACCCACCCCCCCAAAAAAAAGAAAAAAAAAGATTTTTATATATATAGTTATGCCAAAGTGTGAATACGCAACTTATAAACATTTTAGACCTAAGGGCAAACACAAGATTTTTTTGGATTAGTGAATCAATCCATGAGATGATCTGTGATCCCTCCACAATCTCAAATCTCTTGTTTAAATGCATCTCTCCACCCGGCAGTGACATTTCTATTTTGATCCGATCCTGTCTTATTTACTCCCAGATGTACGCTACCTGTTTACCGCCAACATATACTCTCAGTGAGGGTCTTTCCAAACGGGTACAAGAGATAATTGGATGTGCTGGAGGAATTGGAAATCAGGAATTTAGATGGTTTTCCACTCTCCCAATCTTCTGGGGCCCGAGGGTGATGCCTCTGTTACTGATGATGATTCACGCGTGATTCACCCTGTCCACCACTACTGCAACACCTGAACACTGAAACCCCACTGCAGTAGAAATAACATTGTTAGCAATGCAGCAATCCAAACATTCTTTATATTAGATTTCATATGTGGAACCAGCTTTACTTTCCTTTCTCTTTTTTACACCAGCTGAAATGTACAAAATAGTTATAGACAAGGCCCCCAAAGGCAGGTCAGGCCTTGTTTAATCACTCTGCCTTTTGAATTCTTATTATTGATCTGCTGTATTCAAAATTAATACAGTAGTTTTAGCCTCAGTCAAGGAACTGAAACATCTTTTAGAGGCACAATCAATAAAACTGATTTGACACAGGAATGCAGTGATGGACTTAGCTGAGCACTGAAAATTTTTGATGGAGGATTGGTCCTGTCACAGCACCTCACATTACAATTATTTGACTTGGTTCCAGTGTGTGTTTTGTGTGTGAATGTACATGTACTAATTTTAAAGTGTGTGTGAGAGAGTGAAAATGAGAGAAAGAAAGGGAGAGAATGAAGTGAGACCAAGCTGAAAAGAGGTGCTGTCATCCACATCGTGGATCAGACCAGGTGCCTTTCAGTGAGGCTTGCCTTCAAAGCAGGGAAAATCGATGTTTTGCGCCTCACAAAACCTGTCCTTGGATGGTCTGAAGGACAAAGTCAAGGCCCTGATCAGTATCTCTTCTGCCTGTCTGTTGGAGCGGGTGGTTTCCTCATTCTAGTACTATGAGCTAACACCAAAAGATACGTGGCTGTGTGTATTTCTGAAAAAAAAAAAAAAAACATCCAAATGAAGTCCACCATATTCCTATGAACCTTTCCTCTCTGAAAACATTTTTCTTCAGAAATTAATTGTTCTGTAATATATATATATATATATATATAATATATAGAGATGCTTAGATATAGTTAATAACCCACCCTTTTCTGTTAGATATTTTTTCTGTATATGCAGTGGAGAAAATACGAATTTGATACACAGCTGGTTTATCAAATTTTCCCAGTCACAAAGAAGGCCAAAATCTGTAATGGTTTCTGTATTAAATATTTTCAGATATTTACATTTTTAAATGGTTTGCACACGTTGTATTGATTTTGGCCCATTCTTTCATACAGATCTTCTCCAGATCTATCAGGTTTCAGGGCTGTCGAGGGGCAACACAGGGGCAACACATTTTCAATGCTCTTACTGAAGGAAGGAGATTGTTGGGCAAAATTGTGCAATATATGGCCCTATCCATCCTCTACTTAATACGGTGCTGTCATCCTGTCCCCTTGGCAGAATAGCGCCATCAAAGCATGATGATTTTGCCCCAATGCTTCATGGTTGAGATTGTGTTCGTGGGATTGTACTCATCCTTCTACTTCCTCCAAACATGGCAAGTGGAGTTAATATTATCTGACTACATGGCCTTCTCCCATGCCTTCTCTGAATTATCCAGATGGTCATTGACAAACTTCAGATGGGCCTGGCATGTGTTGCTTAAGATGGGAGATATTGCATGCACTGGGATTTTAGTCCAAATAATAAGAAAAGTAAGTGAAAACGTATAAGAATAAAAATAAATTAAAGCTCAAGTAATAGCAACCTTTTTACTTTCAGCTGCTCCCATTAGGGAATGTCACAGAGCATCAACAGTCTCCAATTCCCCTTATCCTCTGCATCTTCTTCTACACCAACCACATGCATGTCTTATTTCACCACATCAACCTCCGACTAGGCCTCTTTTCCTTCTGCCTGGCAGCTTAATCCTCAGCATTCTTCTCCCAGAGGAGAAACACTAAGTCAAAACCAACGCAATCTAGTCTCTCTGACCTTGTTTCCGAAACACCCAGACCTAACTGTCATTCTAAAGCACTCATTCCTAATCCTGTCCATCCTCGTCACCCGTAATGTAAATCTAGCATCTTTAACTTTGACACCTTGAGCTCTGTCTCCTGTCTTTTCATCAGTGCCACGCATCCAACCCATATAACATCGCACGTCTCACTGCTGTTTTTTAAACCTTCTTTTACGCTCTTGCTGGTACATGCCTGCCAAATATCAGTCCTGCCACTCTACTTCCCCCATTCCACTCTTCTTCACCTATTTTTCCCTGTCAATTGCTCTAAACCTTTGAACCAAAGTTTCAGAACTCCTCCTCCTTCATCAGGTCATTTCCCTGTAAACTGACCATACCACTGTCCTCCCTCTCATTGACACATATGCATTTTGTCCCCGACCTCTTCTCTTTAGAGCACATCTCCATTTCACCAGTGTCTGCACCCTACTTTCGCTACAGACCAGTGTCCTCTCCAAACATCATAGTCTAAAGGAAGTCCTGCATGATCTCATCTGTCAACCTGTCCATCACCATACCAAACAAGAAAGGGCTCAGAGCTGATCTTTGGTGTAATCCCACCTTGAACACGTCACTCATACTGCAAACCTCATCATTGTCACACTGCCCTTGTACATATAATGTGCCATTTTCACAGACTTTGCTGCCACTCCTGCATTCCTCATACAATATCATAACTTCTCTCTAGGCACACTGTCAAATGCTTTGTGCTAAGTTGATGACAGTGTAGCTGTGTAACCCTTATTCTTTAAAATCATTCCTTACACTCCTTCTTTAGTCATCTCTCCTTCCAAGATTGTATTACAAACTGTTTAAAAACCCCACTGCCACCTCTCCTAAACACTCCCATGCTTTAAATGTCATCTGGACCTAAAATCTTTCCATTCTTAATCATAACTGCCCTTACTTTCTCTTTGCTAATTTTTGCACCTCCTGTTTTTACAATCTCCATCTCAAACTTGTTCTCTCTCTTATTTTCTTCCTTCTTCAGCCCTTGACCAAAAGAATGACACAAATTACAAAGTTTACTACATCAGTGTTTTTTCAGTTGTTTCTATAGTGTATTGAAGCTTTTTTTGTCAATTACATCTACATCTGTAAATGTCAATATTTGCAGTGTTGGCCCTTTTTTAAAGACTTCTGCATGCTGTCAATCAACTTCTGGGCCAAATCCTGACCGATGACAACCCATTCCTTCAATCAGTGCTTGGAGTTTGTCCGATTTGGGGGGTTTTGTGTCCACCGGCCTCTTGAGGATTGATCACAATTGGATTAAGGTCCAGGGAGTTTCCTGGCCATGGACCCCAAATTTTTATATTTTGTTCCCCAAGCAACTTATCACTTTGGCCTTATGGCACGGTGTTCCATCATGCCGGAAAAGGCACTGTTGTTTACCAAACTGTTTTTGGGTGGTTTGGAGAAGTTGCTGTTGGAGGAGGTTTTGGTACCATACTTTATTCATTATTCCCTTCTTGACACCAGGCCATCCTCAAAAATTCTTTGCCTCACTGTGCATGCAGATGCAATCACACCTGCCTGCTGCCATTCCTGGGCAAGCTCTGCACTGGTGGCACCCCGATCCTGACACTTTCTGGACTTTATTGGGCACCCTGAAGTTTTTGATGATCCAATAAATGGTTGATTTAGGTGCAATCTTAGCAGCAGCAATAATATTTGGGGCAGTGGTGGGACAGTGGTGGCCTAGCGGTTAAGGAAGCGGCCCCGTAATCAGAAGGTTGCCGGTTCGAATCCCGATCTGCCAAGGTGCCACTGAGGTGCCACTGAGCAAAGCACCGTCCCCACACACTGCTCCCCGGGCGCCTGTCATGGCTGCCCACTGCTCACTCAGGGTGATGGGTTAAATGCAGAGGACAAATTTCACTGTGTGCACTGTGTGCTGTGCATCACATGTGACAATCACTTCTCTAAAAAAAAAAAAAAAAAAAAAAAAAAAATCCTTGCCTGTGAAGTTCTTTTTATGCAACATAACCATGGTGACCTGCAAGGTGTGCACTGTGTGCTGTGCTGCTGTGTATCACATGTGACAATCACTTCTCTAAAAAAAAAAAAAAAAAAAAATCCTTGCCTGTGAAGTTCTTTTTATGCAACATAACCATGGTGACCTGCAAGGAAACACATGCAGTCATTGTTTAACAGAGGAGGAACAATGATTTCAAGCATCAAACTCCTTTTAAAGCATCCAGTCCGCTGTTCTAACTCAGTCAGTATGATAGAATGATCTCAAACCTTGTGCTTCTCAACACTCACCTGTGTTAAGAGGATCACTGAAATGATCTCAGCAGGTCCTTTTGTGGCAGGGCTAAAATGCAGTGTAAATGGGTTTTTAATGGCAAACAGGGACTTTGTGCCAATGAAATACTTAATTGTGCTTTAGGTTATGTTGTGTGTTACAATCATATGTTGTGACACACAGTGACTTAGTCTCATAGTAAAATTTTAATAACAAAGTGAGCATAGCAATAGGCAAATAAAGATTGCATCCCCAGAATTATTCACTATTACTAATAACGTATTTTAAATAATAGCAGGTGCAATCTTTTGGGTTTAGTGACTTTATATCTTAATGCAGGAAAATTCACAAAATTCACATTCACAAGAAATGCCATTTAAGGGGTTTATTGAACAGACAAATCTATTACTACAAGTGAGACAGAAATACATATTGTTGCAATGGGTGTGGATGGGAAATAAATAAAGGCAGAGCTTCATGCAATCATTTTAACAGAACAGACGGAGTCACTCACAAATGCTCACAGTACACCCTTTTCACCATTTAGCTTCCTACTTAATCCTGAGCATGCACCTACACTAACACTCACTCAGACAGTGACCCAACAGCTTCCTGAATTAATGCAAATGAACCCGCACTATTGGCAGCAAATACCCTACATTTACCCCCCTTTAACAAAACACAGCTGCTGTCACCAATCACTCACAGCAAAGCTTGACCCTCAGCTTTTCTTTCACTACTACCTCCATGGCCATCTGACCATAACAACTCCAGGTATGGTGGCGGCCAGTCCCGGTGACACACTATTCCCTTGTTCATTGCTTTCTTCACTCAGAGGACCATGTCCGACCATCAATGAGCATGTCCGACTGCTCCATGCATTAGCTGCACAGCCTGGGGCTGCTATTTCCCCGGCTGGTGACAGTTCTTCTACACTGGCTCGCTGTAATTTTATGGTTGTATGCTTTGGATAAAAGTGTCGGCAAAATAAAGTAAAGTAAAGAATTGTCTCTCTGTCTCCACAGCCCTCCTCCAATAGGGGCAGTGCACCTGCCATGGAGAATTTCGAAGGTTTCCTCGAAAAATTCAGTAGAGAATGATAGTAGGCAGAAGATTATTGTAATGTAGTCAGACAACACCCAATCAGTCAATGGAACCACCCCGTACTTCTTCTGAGCTTCATATTTATACATAATATGTACATTTTAATTGTAAATCTAATTAGAAATAGACTGTACTTAATGTCTTAAAATGTACTGCCACGACTAGGATCTCGTACTCAGCCCTAAGTGCTTATGATTTAAGGCATCTAAATGGTTTAAGACAGCTGAGTGTTGTAAAATTAATAAGTGACAAAGCATCACCGGATAGTGTGTATGCTTTGGAAAAATTATCAATCTTATAAGGTATAAATTATGTTATCAGTGCACAAAAACATGCATATGTTATTTAGCTCAATATATTAATACTGTAGCGACGGGCTCCATGATGGGGAGCAAAGAGACGTTTGACACAGCAGAGTAGCTCAGAGAAGCCTTTATTTAACTGGCACATTTAGAACCAGGTACCATCATAAGAGGTTAACAGCAGGGCAACAGGGGAGGCACTCACCAAAGATCACTATACACCTCCTGCCTGATCTAGTAATCTCAGGCAACAGCCCACTAAATCCCCCAACACTCACCCTAACGGTGGATACAACTTTGCCTCACCAACCCCAGAGGCGGCCCTTATGTAAATTAGGCCAGCCCTATTGGTTGCCAACGCTACCCCCCCCCCCCCCCCCCCCCCCCCCCCCCCCCAAACCATCCGGTACTGCCCTGGAGTGTGTGGCCTTCTACCTGGATGCCACTCCGGAGTTGTCTCCTGGGTTGTTCCAGCCGGAACCGGTGACCTTGGCCAGCCTGCAGTCACGGTCGGGAGGAGTTCCCGCAGGCAGCCGTCAGGCAGGGGGCTGTGTCGTGCTGTGTCTGGCCGGAGATGGGAGGAGGCGGCAACAACCCCGAAGACTCACTGGTGATGCCCAACTACCCTGGCGTGCTCTCTGCAGGTCGTGTAGTGGGCCGTCTATCTCGCCAATGGGGCAGGAAAACCCTCTTCCTCCCTTGGCATCCTGCAAAGTCTTCAGGGGAGCCTCATCCTCAGGTGCTCGGGTTTGATCACCCGCTGGCATCCCCTGATGCTCTGCCACACCTCCTCAGGCTCCTCGCAGTCCCGTCGTATCGGCCGCTTGTCTTTAACAGAATACACTTTTTTCGCGGAACTCTTTGCTCCTCTTGGGAAACTCCCCATCCCACTTCTGACACCAATGTAGCTCCGTGATGGGGAGAGAAGAGACGTTTGACACAAAGGAGTAGCTCAGAGGAGCCTTTATTTAACTGCCACTTTTAGAACCAGGTACCAGCACAAGATGTTAACAGCAGGGCAATGGGAGGTATTCGGCCAAAATCACTATACACCCCCTGCCTGCTCTAGTTATCCCAGGCAACAGCCATCTAAATCCCCCAACACTCACCCTAATGGTGGGTACGACCTTGCTTCACCAACCCTTATATTGTAGCGTTGGCAGCCAATAGGGCTGGTCTAATTTACATGTTTCATATATTTCTGCTCCTTCTAAGTTTGGACTCAGTGACAATCACTCAATAACACTCTTAGTCAACAGAGCTCATCTACATCACTCTTCATCCACTTACACTCTTGAATACCATCAAAGTCTGGGCTGACCTTTAACCTTTTCTGTATTTTCACAGCTACACCTACAGATCCCTGCATGTGTGAGTTCATGAAACATTTTCTCTGTAAAAATTCAGACTTTGTACAGGTCTGCAGAAGCCAAGAGACCCACAAATATAAGTCCAAATATAAGATTACATTATTACCCACAAATACATCACAACACATCGTGATATACCCTGGCAGTCTCTGTTCCGACACTTTCCTCATTGCTCAGGCCATCATCCACAGCCACTTGGAATGGCATTCGGGGATGTATCTACCCAATGCCACCTTCTGTGTAATGCTTCCAGAAGTGATTTGGGTTACTTTACTTTACTTTATTTAGCAGACACTTTTATCCAAAGCGACTTACAAGAGGAAGACACCAGCAATTCTCGTTCGATTTCTATAGAATATTGAGTTTACAAACTAAGAGCCCTGATAAGGCTCAGGAGGGCAGCTCCATGAGTGCCTGGAGGGCAGCTCATTGCAGCATCGTTGTTTACTGCACAATCAAGATTGTGATCGTCAAGATTGCTGCTGATGCTTTTAATTTGAACTGCCATTCGTATGCTACCCATGTGCTTGTGCTGTTGTATTGCCTTACTTCTGTAATCCCATGGTGGGTGTGATGCGTTGCTCATGTTTGGTGATTGGGGGAAGACGATGACAAATCCAGAGGCTCCTTTCAGTCTTTTAACTAAACTATCGGCCTGACTGACCTAGCTGCCATGGGCCTTCCAGCTCCAGTGGGTATCTGATCTTCACATTGAAAGGTGGACCTGCTCTCTTCGGGACAGGTAACCTGTTCTCTTGGGTTAGGGGTCCCCTTTCCACCTGAGAACCCATGCTTCACAGTTCATTTGTGTCCCTGGTTACCACCGCCATGCCACGGAACTTGGCACTGACACTCATTGCAACTGACTCATTTATCAGGAAAATGCTTTTTTTTCCTGATCCACTCCTTATGTATATTCACCCCATCCCATCTTTGTAGGTGTGGATGCAAAGTAAAGAATGGACATGGACAACTGACACAATAGTGGCAGGCGCTTTGGTCTTGGGTGGTAGTTCATGGGTTGGTACAGGTGCGATGGGAGTCTGTGACAAGTCAAGTCAAGTCAGCTTTATTGTCAATTCTGCCACATGTACAGGACATGCAGAGAATTGAAATTACGTTACTCTCAGACCCATACAAGTAACATTAAATACAAAAACAGTAACATTGAATACAAAGGTAACTGAGGAAGGAGACAAGGAAACTGAGAAGCGGTGGGGTACTGTGGCTTCTGCAAGGTTTTTGGGTAGTTCGGTTAAAGGCATGTTCCAAAACAATGCCAAAAAGTAGAAATGCAAAATTCTCATGTCAGATTAGAATACATTCAACGTATGTGTTTGGCCCCCATTTAATAGTGTTGTGGTTGGTTCTTGCAAAGTTTTTGTTAGTTGTTGGAGTGCCCCCTGGTGCCCTGGTGGTGTAATGGTAGCCATGACAATCAGAGCTTTGAGCAAAACGAATGGAGGAACTCAGAAACACTCACATTAGACCCCTTCTCTGTCTTGCTTCCCCCAAACCTGAACATGAACCCACTACCCACACGAACACTCACCCAGACGCCAGGCCAACATACCTGTACCCCTTGGGCAATACAAATGAGCACTCACTATTGGCTAAAAATATTCTATAGTATAATGCAGTTTCATTCACACTTACATTCACACCTAATTATGATAAGTAGTATAATAGTAGGATGATCTTATACTTAAACTAAATACCAGCAATTGACTATTCATCAAGCGAGTTGGGAAATTTTAATAAAATGATCATAGCAATATCCAAGTAAAGAGGGCATTTCCAGAACAAATTCACTATGCCTGAATAGAGCACAACATGGGCGTGCACGCAAAAAAAAATAAAAATAATTGCCAATGCCCATAATGGCACAGCCACTGGAGAAAGAAATACATGTATTATGCAGGGCTGATTGCATTCAGACACCATGCTGGATAGAAGTATCTGTCTAAATAAATATCACTATGTCTAAGAGGTGCAGCTTTTCACTCTCAATGCCGTGGCGCCGCTTGTTTTTGCTTCAATGTGGCTTCATGCACCACACTCATCTGCTATCGCAGCTGTGACAGGCACTTAGGCTCTGGTGGCAACCCAAAGATTAGGTCCACAGGCGTTCTAAGTTCTCGCCCAAACATCAGTGTGGCTGGTGTACAGCGGGTGGTCTCTTGCTAGGTGGACCTGTATGCCCATAACACCAGGGGCAAATGTGTGTCTGGTGCTGCGCGGTGAGGATGGCGAGCTGTGTTGTCAGCGTCTGGTTAGACCGCTCCACCAGTCCGTCATTTTGGGGGTGCAGCGGGGTGGTGCGGGTCTTGACGATCTGCTGGCACACCTCCGTGAACACCTACGCCTTAAAATTCCTCCATTGGTTACTGTGGAGATCTTCCGGTGTGCCAAACCGGCAAAAGAACTCTTCCACTAACGTTTTCGCTGTGGCAGTGGTGCTCTGATCCGGGACCACGTACGCTTCTGGCCACTTCGTAAAATAATCCCTAAGATATCCACACCAACCTGTTCCATGGGCATGCCTGCAATGTAGGGCTGCATAGGGGCGTGTGAGCGCCATACAGGCATCACATGTGTGCACAAACAGTTCAGTGTCCAGCCAGTGAGTTGTCCTTCCTGGCAGCAGAACCCTAGGAACCAGGTGAGCAAGCCGTGGTCTTTTCTCAACCGGAACCGGTGGCTGTACAGGTAAGTCTGGAAGTGGCAAAGGGCTTGCATCACTACGTGACGCAATCGTTTTGTTCTGGTCTCTTAGGAGTCTTGCTGTTGTATGCAATTACTCGCTCACCTTGCTCCGTTGCCTGTGACTTCACAGCGCCTAATCTGTCATTACTGGTGTTGGTGTCCAGGATGAACGGCCGCTGGGGGTTGGGGTACGCTAGCACCGGGGCACTCACCCGTAGTTCCTGGAACATTGCACAGCCTGGCTACGTTGTCTGGGGTCGGCCAGTCTCGCACAACAACTGCCTTGGCTGGGTCAGTCGCTACCCCCTCCCCCTCCCAATCAACCGCTAAAACATGGTTGGGCTGTTGCACAACCCAAACGGCATCACTGTGAACTCCCACAACCCCTATCCTATTGTGAAGGTCATTTTTGGTTGGGAGTCCAAGGTGAGTTCCACCTGCCAGAAGCCGCTCAGCTGGTCGAGGGATCTGAACCACCACAAACCAGCCACGTAATCCAGAGTGTCATCATTGCGCAGGAGTTGGTATGAGTCTTTGCGCGCCACCACATTTATGCGCCTGTAATCCATGCAAAACCGCCAGTAACAGTCATTCTTTTTCATGAGGACCGTGGGCGCAGCCCATCGGCTTTCCAATGGTTTGATAATTCCAGCTACTACCATCTTGCAAATCTTCTGCTCTGCTGCTTGCCGCTTGGCCAGCGGCATCCGACCCATTGGCACGTATATCACCCGCAAGCATGCTGGTCCCAACTCATGGCCGGTCTCCACCACTACATTGCCTCCCCCTAAGCCGTTGGGCATCTCGACCGACACAATGTCCTCACAATAATCAAACAGGCACCGGGGAGGTCTGCGTGACTGCCGTGGCCATGTCCTGCTGTGTGGCCTTGCTGACATTGGGAGATGGAGTGTTCTCATTTTGTTTTCCGTGAGGTGGTAAGGAGCCAGCCGGTCGCAATATAGGACCACAGCTTTTTGACGTCCGGGCTGACTCACCCAGTACACAAACTTCTGTGACTGGAATGGATGTGGAGTATTCATTACATTTACATTTACATTTACGGCATTTGGCAGACGCCCTTATCCAGAGCGACTTACAACGTGCATTCAAGTGCATACAAGTATTCTTGAGTCTATAAAGAAACAATAATATAATAATGTCACGAGCAGTCACCGTGATGATAGGGTTTAACGAATCAACTCAAAATATTTTTCAATGACACATTCAATGACACATTGTCCCAGAGCTAATTACAACGATATGTGATATGTATAAATTTGTGCATATTTAAGTGGTTGTTTAAATTATTTAAAATGAAGCTGTGCTGTCCTGGGTGTAATTGGGTTGGCATTTTACCAAGTTGAGATGCTTGGCTTTGTTTCTGTGTGAGTGCTATTGCTTTTTGGCTTCCATGAAGACCATGAAAAACACACCTTGATAGATTCTCAAGACAGTTGATGGGTGTACCTGGGTTTAACTACCTGAAACTACTGGACATCTTCTGAAAGGGAAATAAGCATGAAAAGTTTGATGGGTCTTTTATCTGGCAAACTTTCCTTGGCCAACTATTGTGTTTATGATCCTCAACATAGACTTTTTTCAAAAGGCATCTTGAAGCCACAGTCTGCTTTGAAATCTTTGCTGATGCATTATAACTGTCTTGTTTGCCATGTATGACCTGTGTCTTCTAGGGTTGTTAAAAAAAATGATTCTCAGATATTAATCAATACTAAATCCATACTAAATCAATACTAATCCCGATCCGCCAAGGTGCCACTGAGGTGCCACTGAGCAAAGCACCATCCCCACCCATTGCTCCCCAGGCTCACCAAGGGTGATTGGTTAAAAGTAGAGGACACATTTTGTTGTGTGCTGCAGTGTTTCACAATGACAATCAAAACTTGATCGAAAATGTAAAAAGCTTTATTTCGGATTAGGTTGGGTTCGGGCTCATCTTTAATCATTTTTGTCTAGTCTAGTTGGGTCAGGCGGTAAATGATCAGTCGGCAAACGAACCATTCTTGTCTATAAATCCTATCCTATTGCTCAACGCGCATATATTTTTTCATTTCTGCAGCATATAAAAACTTATCAATTTATTCATTCTATGTGTAGTGTGTGTACAGGCCAAACACAGTACAGGCCAAAAGTTTGGACACACCTTCTCATTCACTGTGTTTTCTTTATTTTCATGACCATTTACATTGGTAGATTCTCACTGAATGCATCAAAACTATGAATGAACAGTTATGTACTTAATAAAATGTAGAGACCTGGCCTCCACAGTCACCAGACCTGAACCCAATCGAGATGGTTTGGGGTGAGCTGGACCGAGTTAAGGCAAAGTGGTCAACAAGTGCTAAACACCTCTGGGAACTCCTTCAAGACTGTTGGAAAACCATTTCAGGTGACTGCACACTCTTGGCATTTTCTCGATGAGCTTCAAGAGGTAAAGCAGTAATCAGAGCAACGGGTGGTGTATTTTTATTTTTGTTCTAATCATGATGTATACAAAAAACTACAAACATTTCACAGAAAAAAACGGCAAAACAAACAGCAAAAAAAAAAAAAAAAATCAAACAGATATGTGCAGTGACTGCAGAGAAATCCATGGATTAATCTAGTCCTCAGGATCATAAACTTTTCTTGCCTCTTTCAGCTTTTTTCAGATGAACGGTGGCCATGTAAACATGTTTACACAATCAAAAAATCAGAAAACAATTTGAAACCACTGAAAGTCAGAGAATATGAAAATAAGAATTTAAAAAGGTTGCTCACAGAATAGGATATTTTGCACAATTTTTCTCAGTCATATAAAAACAAAACTTTTCACATTCATTCTGAGGACAAAGCACTAGTGTCCTTTTTAAGATTACATGTTAATTTTCCTCAGCGATAACTTTAGTCCAACGTAAGCAGTGTTTCAACACCTGTGCTCCTGCTGACATCATTTTGGCTAGCTCCTAAAAATTCTAGTTTTCTCCCAAACACATTATTCAAACTGAGTGACAGCTCTCTCAGCCAAATAATACACACTCTAAGGTTTAAAATGATATACGGCATTGAAACATCAGAATGAAGCTGGGACTTGCTTGCATACAGTGGGTGTATTATGCAAAATGACCCTGCTGCTGAACTGTGTTACGTAGGTTGGTATTACTTTACAATATAGTCTTTGCTAGCTAATGCTGGTCACATGCTGATGCTCAGCTGTAGCTTTACAGATGTAGTAGTAAAAAAATAAAAAATCTAATTATCTGGATGATCTGTATTCAAATATAATAATTTTAACATACTATATTAAATTATACTCTCTGTGTCATAACTTTTGGTAATTTAAGTCACTCTTCATTTCTTAAATGCAATCACATTTTTTGAGGCACACTCACACACAAACAGAATACTCACACCTGCCATCATCTGCTGTGGCTGCAAGCCAGCACCTTGTTACAAAATGGCGCACACACATCTGTGTGTTGCTTGGCAATCATCTGCAATGAACTGACTGAATTCACACCAACAGAACAGGCTGTTCCAAAACCAAATCTAAAATAATCTGTAAGTGCCAATTAAATTAAATCACTTACTAAACGATATATTATTGAAGTATTTGCACTATTTAACATATACCCAGTATTTTGCAAAACAAATGAATGAAGCTGCATCTTCATCACCTGCTCATCTAAAATCCACAAAAATTGCTCATGTATACAGGGAGTGCAGAATTATTAGGCAAATGAGTATTTTGTCCACATCATCCTCTTCATGCATGTTGTCTTACTCCAAGCTGTATAGGCTTGAAAGCCTACTACCAATTAAGCATATTAGGTGATGTGCATCTCTGTAATGAGAAGGGGTGTGGTCTAATGACATCAACACCCTATATCAGGTGTGCATAATTATTAGGCAACTTCCTTTCCTTTGGCAAAATGGGTCAAAAGAAGTACTTGACAGGCTCAAAAAAGTCAAAAATACTGAGATATCTTGCAGAGGGATGCAGCACTCTTAAAATTGCAAAGCTTCTGATCATCGAACAATCAAGCGTTTCATTCAAAATAGTCAACAGGGTCGCAAGAAGCGTGTGGAAAAACCAAGGTGCAAAATAACTGACCATGAATTGAGAAAAGTCAAGCGTGCAGCTGCCACGATGCCACTTGCCACCAGTTTGGCCATATTTCAGAGCTGCAACATCACTGGAGTGCCCAAAAGCACAAGGTGTGCAATACTCAGAGACATGGCCAAGGTAAGAAAGGCTGAAAGACGACCACCACTGAACAAGACACACAAGCTGAAACGTCAAGACTGGGCCAAGAAACTACTGTTCAAGTTCAAGTGACCTTTATTGTCATCTCTTCTATATATTGTGCAGATATACAGAGAGACGAGAAGACGTGGCTCCAGTTTACAGTGCAACATAATAGTAGACAACAAAAAACAGAAAACAGATGCGTCACATGAAATACAATATATAAATAAATAGGATACAGAATATACAATTTAGCTAAAAATGTAGTGTTAAAAAGTGACCAGTGATATATACATGTTTAGACTGTGCAAATAAACAACAGTAGTGATAGTACAGTTATTGGTTTCAGTGCAACAAGAGGAGGTAGTCCGTATAGCAGCGTGTGCATATTTGCAGCAATGAGGTATAAAGTGCAGAGGTGCAACAGAGTTAGTCCACAGTGCGAGTGTGTGTGGGGGGAAGTATGAGTGCAGGTAGTGTGTTCAGGAGCCTGATGGCTTGTGGGAAGAAGCTATCACGCATCCTGGAGGATCGAGACCTGATGCTGCGGTAGCGTCTGCCGGATGGGAGGAGTGTAAAAAGTTCATGTGATGGATGTGAGGGGTTGAGCACAATGCAGGAGGCTCTTCTGATGCAGCGCTTGTAGAAGATGTCCTGCAGTGGCGGAAGAGATGCTCCGGTGATGTTACCAGCTGCTTTGATGATCCTTTGAAGCTGCCTGATATCGGCAACAGTGCTGTTACCGAACCAGGCGGAGGACACTGGTCAGGACACTCTCTATGGTGCCCCTGTAAAACACAGTGAGGGTGGGAGGGGGCAGGTTGGCTCGCTACTGCCAGTTTCTGGAAGACACCTTCTTCAAGCAGTGGTACAGGAAGAAGTCTGCATCCTTCAAGAAAAACATGATTTTCATGCAGGACAATGCTCCATCACACGTGTCCAAGTACTCCACAGCGTGGCTGGCAAGAAAGGGTATAAAAGAAGAAAAACTAATGACATGGCCTCCTTGTTCACCTGATCTGAACCCCATTGAGAACCTGTGGTCCATCATCAAATGTGAGATTTACAAGGAGGGAAAACAGTACACCTCTCTGAACAGTGTCTGGGAGGCTGTGGTTGCTGCTGCACGCAATGTTGATGGTGAACAGATCAAAACACTGACAGAATCCACTGACAGGCTTTTGAGTGTCCTTGCAAAGAAAGGTGGCTATATTGGTCACTGATTCGTTTTTGTTTTGTTTTTGAATGTCAGAAATGTATATTTGTGAATGCGGAGATGTTATATTGGTTTCACTGGTAAAAATAAATAATTGAAATTGGTATATATTTGTTTTTTGTTAAGTTGCCTAATAATTATGCACAGTAATAGTCACCTGCACACACAGATATCCCCCTAAAATAGCTAAAAATAAAAACAAACTAAGAACTACTTCCAAAACATTCAGCTTTGATATTAATGAGTTTTTTGGGTTCATTGAGAACATGGTTGTTGTTCAATAATAAAATTATTCCTCAAAAATACAACTTGCCTAATAATTCTGCACTCCCTGTACTGTTGTATTACTGATGTATACTGTCACATTATAATGTATTATAGCAGAACCGTTCCCCTCAGTGCCATTGTAAGTTAAAATGGATAAGTTATAGGGTCCTGGCCATGGATCAGCACTTTAAGGGCATTTGATATTAAACAATAAGACATATGACATTGCTTGACCATCACAATGACAGAAAATAAAAGTGAAACCACTGAAATAAGAGACCCAAACTATTAAGAACCTCTCCTTCCATCAGCTGCTCCTGGTCACAGCAGATCAGTCATTCTGGTTCAATTGACCTTGAAAAAAATGTTAACCCGGATATCAACCCTGACGCAACAGTCCTCATTTGGCTTTGAAACAGCACTAATAAATACAGTCACCCAGAGTTGCTGGGTTCACCAAAGCTACAAGAACTGAGGAAAAGCTGTGGTACTAACATATACACTATCTAATATTTTGAACTACATACAAGTCAATCCCAATTCATTTTAAAGAAAATAATAATAATAATAATTGCTAAATATTACTATGTTTTGTTCATTGTCATACTGGAAGACCCAGCCATGAAAACCATCAATGCTCTTATTATGGGAAGGAGGTTTTTGGCCAAAATCTTGCTATTCAGGGCTCCATCCATCCTCTCCTTAAAGGTCCCATGACATTAATTAATTATGTTTTTAGTAGTCCCCTTAAACTGTATCTGAAGTATCTTTCAGAAATTCAGTCATGGTGCAGAATTACAGCCACTTTGAGCCAGTCCCACAAAAGGATTTCACCAGGATGTGCAGTTTCTGTGTCTGTAGCTTTAAATGAGAGGGGGACAAGGAGAACAGCCTAAAGAAGTGATAGGGCAAGTGATAGTGCTCATTTACATCCAATCACTGAGAAACTGCAATCCTTCAGACATGTGCAAGCCATGACAATTGGTGGAGCTGATTTTTTTAGGGGAGGGGTGCTAAATTCTTTGGGAGGAAAAAGCACGAAAAACGTGAGGTAAGCTTTCCCCTTATGACGAAATAAGGGGCTAAATTCCAGATCCGGACATCTGAGCTGTTGCTCTCTGAGAGGTGAAGCAGAATGACCAAAGCACTCTTTACAGCTATTGCAATTTCTAGCAACTGCAGGACAATAGACAGGCTATGGGAACTGACGTGCTATGAGACGTTTTATATATATATATTTTTGTGGACCTGGATGACATTCTCAGCATCCAGGTCCAGCATGTATGGTTTGCTCTATGCCGTTTGATGGAGCATCACCTGGTCAATAAGGTGGAAAAATGTATTTTCCATGCCTCTAACATCAACTTCCTGGGATACGTCCTCGACCCCCATGGAGTCCACTTAAGTGTTAGCCATGGTGGATTGGCGCCGCTTTGGCACCATTAAAGAGTTCCAGCGTTTTTTGGCCTTTGTAAATTTCTATCGCCGATTCATCAGGAATTACAGTCAGGAAGTGATCCCACTCGCTAGCCTCCTACTTGGCACCACTGGGCACCTCAAGCACCATTTCACCACAGCACCTGTTTTGGCTCGTCCCCAACTACCCTTAGTCACCCTCAAACTCAATTCTGTGAAAGGTAATTGCACTTCAACCTAGCCATCCTCTCTGAAAGGCCTCATCAATTACCCCCTTATCTGCACTTGACCCCCCTGTTGCTCACAACAGCCAATCACAGTCACTCGGGATCCCCCTCTGGCCACAGCAGTGACATGTCTGCAAATGCACTCCCCGATTGTGACCCTAAGAGTGTTACTAATGGTAACCTCTGAGACTGTTGTTACAGCTCTCTTCAGGCCATTGAACAGGTGCTCCTGTATAGTTCTGATCCCTCATCGTTTTTATTATCATTGAAAGTGAAAGTAAAGTGATTGTCATTGTGATACACAGCACAGCACCCTTAGAGCCCCATTGACACTCCCATGAGGCAAGATTTTGCATGGAGCAAGCAAGATTGAAAGTAAATCATGAGTTTCTTCCATTTTCTAGTAATTGTGCCAACAGTTGGTGCCTTCTCATCTGTTTACGTTGTGTCCAATAGTACATCCCAGCCTTTTATTCAAGCTAAAACAGGTGCAATTAATACAGGTAATGAGTGGAAGGTACTATCTACAGCTGGGCATACATTTTTAAAACACATTTTTCACTCATGTAATAATTGCAGGCAAATCACAGCTTAATCGTCCATTGTGCTTCTTATAATGTACATGATGTATGAGCACCACATCACCTCCCCTGACAAGTAGGGGTGTTAAAATCAATGCATCACAATGCAGAAGTGGACAATTCTGCATTGATGCAGTGCAGAACATAATCATTTATAGCATAATGACGTTGTTTTTCAGGTGGCGACATAACAATTCTACATAAAAGTAGTGCCGTTAGTGAATGTGGCTGCCTGACCTGTGTACAATGGCAATTTGCAGCACACCACTCATCGGTCTTCTGTGCACTGTGGTCAAAGTTGAGATTTCTAGAACTTTGACCACTTCATGTCATGACTCATTTTCAAAGCGAGAATGGAGGAACAGCTGACCTTATCAGTCTTTGAGTGTCCAGAGATCTACAACAACATTAATGCCAAAAAGGAGGTTTAGAAAACTATGGCTATTTTTTTAACATCAGCCCTGTGGCAAGCACGGCACATTGAGCTCAACTTGTTTTTTTGTTTTTTTTAAAGAAGCACAAACCCTGTGGTGAATGCAGCGCATGCCATGTTTGGTTTGAAAGAACCTTATTAAACAAATTCCCTCCTACTTATCAGGTTAACAAAAGTTAAAACAAGAGATTTATAGTGATAAATACATTGATTTCTGTCCAATCCGAAAGGCAGTTTCAGGGGACCCCTAATGTTTATTTTCCGTTTAATTCCAGAGTGAATTTTTTTTGACGCATGTGGACAGCACTTCCAATCGGACCTATAACCCCAAACGAGTCATACATACAAGAATGGTGGATGACAAGTGCTGCAGTAGCACAACCACAAACTTGTCATCCACCATTATTGTATGCATGCCTCCAGACCTTATGGATAAGGCATTTGACTTTTTTGTTGGGTTCGAGTCCCTTCATGGTTGATGTTTCTGAGCAAAACACTGTTCTCACACTCTGCTCCTCGGGTGCTTACTTAGGGTGATGGGTTAAAAGCAGAGGACACATTTTGTTATGTGTACCTTGTGCTGCGCTGTGTATCACAATAACAATCACTTCACTTTCACTAGCTGCAGAACCTCATAAAGCAACTTTTCTTAAGCACATTTCTAATAAAAAGACAAGGCAGGAGAACTACAATGCGAACTGGCTGTTTAACAGAATTTAGGCCATTCTCTTTGTAGATGACATTTCAGATACCGCTCCTTTGTAATTACAGGGAACCCCCCCCCCCCCCCCCCCCCCCACACACACACACACACACACACAAAAAAAAAAGAGAAAACCGTTGGGTGCTTACCAAATGACTAGAAAAATAATCATTCGCAGCTTAACAGGTCTGTAAAGTAAGGCTGGTTGGTAGGTTATCCAATGCTTATTTTATGCAATAAAATTCTAATTAAAATGCATTAAAATTCATACGATGTGATTTTCTAGATTTTATTTTAGTACCTACAATGAAAATGACAGATTTCTCCATTCTGAGGCTGAGGCATGCGGGTCATAGCATTGGGTCAAGGTCATTGGGTTTAGATTGGACCAATCATGTGCAAAAATGGCAATGCTGGTGTTACAGATCAGCTAGCTTCTATGTTAACTCTCTACTTGTGTATGTTTTCTATGGATGTAGCCATGAACTATGAAAACACACTTGCCCCAATACGAATTCATTAAACATTTAAGAATGAAAACTCTGTTTGTTAGGTCTAATCCCTTGAGTGTTTTTTAAAAACTTCGAATGTTCATATTTATCACTGGTAATGTGCTCAATGCAAGGACTCCAGAACCACATGCATTTGAAACTGATTGCAGATGCCATTAATCAATTTTAATATCGCCATATTATCTCTTGAAGTCTAGGATGAATTAACTCAGATTATGTCCCAAAATGTACTTTTTAAAACATTATTATGTGGAAGACTTGTGTATATCCTCTGCAGGCATTGATCTTAAGAGCAGGTCTCTATGTTCTATAATCAGGGTGAGTGGGGAGTTCAGGGGAATTTCTGGTATATAGCCTGCTCAAATCACTACATCCCTTAGTTATTGGGTACAGTGTGAGCAGTGTGTCAAATGGGAAAGCGTAGGAGAAGACCAAGTGATGGGGAGGGGAAGATGACAGCTCACCTGTCAATCAGTGTTCCTCTGGGACTATTTGGCTTTTAACTTTGAATTCCTTTACAGTATACATTATAAACGTCCTAAATTCCATGGTTACAAATTATGATTCGTACTAAAACACAATATCTTTAACTAAGACTGGAACACTGGATAATTTTTTTCTTGTAAATCTGCTCAGTGTAGTAATCGTTTGCTTACATTTAATGTCAAAGCATTTGTAACAAAATAAATGCATGCAGTCCACCAGGTTCCTATTCTACGTATGACTTATAATTACAAAATGTCCTAATATATATATATTAATATACTGAACATGTTTAGCGATCTAAGTAACTATTTGTCTTATGACTTTGAAGATTAAAAAAGTAAGTTACTGAAAGCTGTATTTAATGGCAGATAATTGCTTAATCAATGGCACATCTTGGGGAGAGGATATGTTCTCAGGAAATAATTAAAGTAATTACAGAACATTGCGATTATCTGAATATTTCAAATGGATAAGAATATTGAATTACACCTGAAAGTGTAACTAGAGAATACGAATTTAAAATCCAAAGGAAAGCTGGACGGAGCCTCAATGTTTCCAAGCATATGCATATGCGCATGCACATGCACACACACACATTTATTTTTGAATCTAGTTAATCATTTATACACTGCTCATATAAATAAAGGGAACACAAAAACTAGACATCCTACATCTGAATGCATTAAATATTCTTATTTATGTGCGCTGAATGTGCTGACAACAATCACACAAAAATGATCAACCCGTGGAGGTCTGGTTTTGGAGTAACACTAAAAATTAAAGTGGAAAAACACTATAGGTTGATCCATCTGATGTAGTCCTTGAAGTCAAAATGAGGCTCAGCAGTGTGTGAGGTCTCCACATGCCTGTATGACCTCCGTACAATGCCAGGGCATGCTCCTTATCTGGTTGTGAATTGTTTCCTGAGGGATCTTCTCCCAGACATAGACTAAAGCATTAACTGTGTTGGTGAATGGAGCAAGACAGGTCTTTGGAACTGGTTAGCCATAGCATCAATGCCTTCATCTTGCAGAAACTGCTGACATACTCCAGCCGCTTCAGGTCTAGCATTGTGTAGCATTAGGAGGAACCCAGGGTCAACCACACCAGCATATGGTCTCACAAGGGGTCTAAGGATCTCATCACGGTGCCTAATGGCAGTCAGGCTACTTCTGGTGAGCACATGGAGGGCTGTGTGGCCCCGAAACAAAATGTCACCCCACACCATTACTGGCCCACTGCCAAACCAGTCATGTGCTCAGCGTGAACCTGCCTTCATATGTGAAGGGAACATGGCACCAGTGGAGAATTTGCCAATCTTGCTCGTCTCTGGCAAATGGCAAACATTCTGCATGGTGTTGGGCTGTAAGCACAACCTCACATGTGGTTGTGCCTCACCCCCCATGGAGTCTGTTTCTGATTTTTTGAGCAGACACATGCACATTTGCGGCCTGCTGGAGGTCATTTTGCAGGGTTCTGGCAATGCTCCTCCTCTTCCTCCTTGCTAAAAAGGTAGCGGTCCTGCTGCTGGGTTGTTGCCCTCCTATTGCCTCCTTCATTGCCTCCAAAAACTCATCTACTTTTACCCCAGAGTTTCTTTGTTTACACCAGTACAGACAATCGTTTCAATTATTTCCATTTAATTCTGATATCAGGGACACATTCAACGCATGACGTGAAATGAAAAAAACACCTTAGTTCATACAGGCATAGTTGCACACTGCATTTAGGGAATTACTAATTGATTTGTTAAATTGTTCAGGCTAACTCAGCTGTTAAGGCTGTACTGTAGTTTTGAGGAAAGTCAGACTGGTTGAGCAGGGCCCTTAAAGCAGAAGGTTATTATTATTTGACACATTTGCTCTGCATTCTGTCATTTAAATAATTCAGATCAGTGTCAACAGTTAGCCCATAATTTTTGGATCACAGACATTTTAAGAATGTAGTCTATTGACACTTTTGTGGCAGTGAATTTCAAATGACATGTTTTACTGTGAAATTGTCCAAATGAATTCATACGCATGTGTGCATGACGTAATCCAAGAATAAAGCTTTTTTTTATTATTAATAATCCCCCCCCTAAGGCCCAGGTCTTTACCTCTAAAAAAAAAAACACACTTTGCTCTCCAAATACTGCCCATTTCTTTAACCCATTTTCATAGCAGACATATCTAATGCTGACAGTGTACATGTGCATGTAGGTTTAATGATGAAATAGATCACAGTGTCTGCAAAGTCTCTGAATAAAACATAAAGTTATACACCAGTGTCATGGGAACAAACATGCAGGGAATAGGCCCCTTTGTCTAATTTGGAAAAGAAGGGAAGCAGTGGGTGTTTTCTTGCTTACTGGAGCATGCCAGCAGAACCAATGAGCCGAGTGGGATAACATTATAGCATTGTTTGGAGCTGAAACTCAAGCCGCAGGTAACAGTGCGCCACCATTCAGGTAAATAAATAATGACTGCTCCTCCAAATGTCACTGGTGATGGAGGTCATACACAAGGGTGCTCTTTTCAAGACTGCACAATAAATACCATGAGCATGAGCTATGCAGCTTACTTAGTGCATTTGAGATTTTAATGCTGAAAAAAATAGATTTTCAAAATTACTAATAATACGACTAGAATATTTCAAGGAAAGTTAAAAACACATACACACAGTTTAAACTAAACAAGTCTAAAGTTATTAGCTTATGTTAATGCACCATGAAGAAGTACATTCAAATAACTGTGTTTTAAAGATGCTTTTATCTATCTCACATTCAGTCACTTCACCAGTCAATGTTTATCACAGAATGGCTGCTGGCTGGATGTTTTTGGATTGCGGATGATTCTTATAATTCATTTAAATTATTATGATTGTGAACAAGTGATCCAACCACCTGTCCACTGGATCCACAACACTCCAAACAATTTCTCCCGACTCTCAGGATTGGCTCTAGGTGATATTGCCAGATCTAGCCAATCTGGATAACTGTGACTCCGTCCCTCTGGTTATGAACTTGACCTTATTTGTGAACATGGTAACCTGTTCATTTTGAGTTCTGGCAATCACCACACGCTTGCAGGGTAGTTTATGTTGATGCCCTTTATTTCCTGTTTTCGGCCATTGTGCCTTGTTTCTTAATAAATCCTTGTTTATATTATGTCCCGATTCTGCGCTTCCTTCCCCAGTCAGCTCGCCGACATGACACTTACCTTATCTTCTTCATTTCTCAGTCGTGTACATTAGGAGACATGAAGGAGGCAATAGGAGGGCAACAACTACAGACCAGTGTCTGTTCTCTCATTTCTTTCAAAAGTCCTTGTATCAGCGAGGAAAGAGCCAGAATACATCTTCCCCAGCCAAAAGCAACATGCCGTCATCCAAAAGAATTCGCCCGGCAGACTCCCCCGTTCAACATCCCCGACGGGTAAAGACTTGGATTCAGTCCTGGATTCAATCGACCAACAATTGTCGAGCTTTGACGCAAGGTGGTCCTTGGTCAGTCTTACACCGGGAATTCAAATACTTGAGGGAATTGTTAGAATTCAGTCAGCAACAGGTGGAATCACTGGGTGCCGAAAAAGCCTCACTTGGTCAAGTCCCTAACTGAAACTGTGACATCTAAATTAAGAAAATAAAAAAAAATTAAAGAGACTATCATCGATCTCCAGGCCCGCACTATGCGATATAGATATCTCCGAATCTGCTGAAGAGAACGCAGAGGCTACGGTTAAAACCTTTATTAAGACTCACCTGAAACTACCGGAGGACACTGTGAAAAACATCCGCTTCGAAAGTCCATCGGTTGGGAGCCAAGAGGCCTGGAGCCAAGAGGTCACGTCATATTGTAGCCAAATTCGGATACTTCAAGAAGAAGGAGCAGGTGAAGAGTCACGGCAGGGATCTGAAAGGAACGGAGGAACGTAAATGTTCAGTTCCCCAAAGAGATCTTGGAGCGACGCAAAGTTCTGTTCCCGATCAGATGCAGTTTCATCCATAAGTGCTCCCGAGTGGTCATCGCCGTGGACCAGCTCTTCGTGGATGGGCAGCTCTACCGCGACCTCAACACCACTCCCTAGTTATATTAGCACTAGTCCAGTTGTTTTTTTTTCCCCTCCTCCTCCTCCATTAATATCTATCTAGCTAATTTAATATGTTACAACAAACAATACTGTCAATCTCCGCAGCATTTAAGTGTTGATAACAATGTTTTGGTTTGTCAAGTTTTCCCTTCCTCGCTTGTCCTTCTGTATGTTTTCCTTAATTTTCACTTCTCTTACTGCACCGATCACCTGCTTTCCTACTCAGTCAACACCCCGTATCTTTACACACCTGCACGGCACAACCATGTACATGTACACTCAGCGTCAACACATCCACTCCGACCTCACAGCGCACACAGAAATATAGGACATACATGAACAGTTTATTCATTTGAGCATCACACCCAGCGTGCAACATTAGCTACACACACTCATCTTTGGGCACACTAAGGTTTGTCACATGGAATGTGCATGGAGCTGGCTCCAGAAGAGGTTAAAAATATTTAGCCAGCTTAAAAAACTACAGGCAGATGTTGTTTTATTACAAGAGACTCATAGACCTGCCACAGCTGCAGATCAACTTAAAACATCTGAGTTTCCTAATGTGTTCTCAGCCTGATATAACTCTAGGCAAAGGGGGGTAGAAATCTTAATACATGAAAAATATTCATTTCACAATACTCACAGTTATATACCCAGAGGGTAGATTTCTAATCATGAAATTTTCTATTCTTAACAAAAAACTATGTATTGTCTGTATATATGGTCAAATAACTGATGACCCCTCATTTTTCCATGTTTTTTTTTCACTGCACTCTCTGAACACCTAGATTGTGCACTTGTTCTTAGTGGCGACCTCAACTTTGGTCTAAATAAAGAAATGAACAGGCTCAGTACAGCTGGAGCAATTGGGAACCCACAAATATAGCTAAAACAGTACATGAGCGACTACGGACTTTGTGATTCATAGCGTTCTCTTCACTCCAACCGTAGGGAATATACTTTCTTCTCACATGTCCATCACTCTTACTCTCATCTGGATTATTCCTTAGTCAGCAGCTCACTGCTGAGTGAGCTGAGATACATCCTAAAGCTGTCAGCGATCATGCTCCTGTATGTTTAACTGTAATAAATAAGAAAGCCATCCCACCAAGTAAAAACTGTAGATTTAATAAATCATTGCTTAAAGATGAAGATTTTATTAACTATTTCAAAAAAGATTGGGCTTTATACATAGACTATAATGACTTCCCTGGAACATCTGCATCAGTTCTCTGAGAAGCAGGCAAAGCTGTAATGAGAGGTAGAATAATTTAATTCTCATCACATAAAAAGAAAAGAGAAAACAAATGTAGTCAGGAACTAGAAGAAACCATTAAGTCCTTAGAAGAAACCTATGTAACCTGCCAGGAACAGGAGAAATTAGAACTAGAATTAAATTGGAATTATTAATAAAAATAAATAAATTCTTAACTTCGATGGCTAAACTTTGAACATGGTAACAAATCAGGTCAATTTCTAGCTAATCAATTAAAAAAAAAAAAAACAACTATAGAAAAAACAACTGTATGTACACTTAAAGACTTATCTGGGGAAACAGTATGTAACGAATTAGCTCAAAAGGAAATATCTATAATTAATTATAACTGGTTATAATTAATAATAAACATTTAGATTAATTCTGCTACAGTTTATCCCAAAATCTAATGTTACAATTACTTGATCTGTCCGTCCACGGAGCAGATAATATAATTATTTATCAATTCTGGGAACGATTATCCCCCCTTTTGCCAGGAAAGGTAGCTTTCCCACTCTGCGTGCTAGCAGTAATTTAGCATGTAGCTTAAAGGGTCAAACGTTCAGTGACTCCAGATGTGCGCAGCACACAGAAACAAACGATTGTGAATTTAAAGAATTTAATAAACACGGCTATAGCTAACATACAACAATTAGACAAACATATACATACAGGGTAAAGGAAAGTGATGAAAAGAGAATGGCAGTATTACACATCAATTAACCACAGCCTAATGAGAATCATCAGAGAATCAAAGTTCACCTTAAAAAGGGGTTCAAACGTGCATCTAAATAGTTATAGACGTTACTTGCATTGGTCCTTGTTTCATGCAAAAGAGCCCTGATGCGGTAGGGTCACGATCCTCGATCCTTAGGTCTAGAGCTGGAGGTCTTCCTTGAAGGTAAACTTGCCAAAGAGTAAGCCCAAGAGGTGAGCTTAACAAAGTGTTGAAAAAAAAGGTGTCTCGGGAGGAAGAAATATTTTCTGAGCGATGCGTGGTCTGTGCGAAGTGTTTTTGATGCTTTCTGGCACGCCCATCGTGTGGCCTGAATGGCCAATCACAAGTGTGAAATTTTGGCGGGAGAAGTTCCCTTTGTCTGGGTTTACGACTGACCGGAATTTTTATGGCTGGTCCAGAGAGAAACTGTAGTTTATTGCAGTTACATTTTCTACCTTATAGAAATTGTATGATGTATTTTGTGATCACATGGTATGCATCACTGTTTCAGTAGTAAATGTTCCTTCTGATACCAAGAAAGGGACCTTTAGGAGGTAGGAAAGTGGAAAAACACTATAGATACACAAGTATAGGTAATTAGAGTTTACCTAATGCAAAATAGAAAGTTGTAACTAGTATAATTCATACAAGGGAACGTACACACGACGCATGCATATACGGGACCACTTATAATCACATATTCCTAGCACAAGATACAGAGAATGTGTTTAAGTGTGTGCGTGAGTGTGTATTGCAAGGGTGGAGCCCGACAGGAGGTCTCTGGAATGCTTTGAAGCTTGGAGCCCCGATGAGCAGTTTGCAGACCCAGTCTGTTTAGCATCATGTTTGTCCCGTCTTCCCCCACTGTCACAATCAGGCTGAGGGTCCAGGTTTGTAATTTATATGTAAATGTCAAAGGTTAAAAGGTTCAAGAAGATCAACCATCTGTGATCCTATGCAGACGCTACAAGTATATGACCCTGAAATAATTAACACCACTTTCAGGAAGTCTTTATATTCATCACAGATAAACCCATATAAAAGATGAAATTGATCAGTTTCTTAATAATATAACCCTTCCAAAATTTTCAGACAATCAAGTGATGGCTCTGGATTCTCCGCTGACACCAGATGAACTCCAGGAAGCTCTGAACAGTATGCCCAATAATAAGACCCCAGGTTCAGATGGATTTCCAACAGAATTCTGGTCCCAATATTCTACAGAATGTTGCAGGAAACCAAGGAAAATTGCAGTCTACAGCCAAATATGAATTCTGCCAACATTAGTTTCTTGCTAAAACCAGGCAAAGACCCTATATTGCCTACCAGCTATAGTGGTATATTTTTGGGCTACAGTGGCCTGGTACCCTAACTAGGACAGCCTAGCTAAGGTGACTTTAACACTGTGTTCAACAGGGTGACTGTGTGATAAAGTGGACGTAATAATTGACACTGTGTCTGGGACTTTAACAGAAGGACAGAGTGAATAGATGTGTTTTCAGTTTAAATTTAAACACTGAGACTGTGTCTGAGTCCCGGACACTGACAGGCAAGCCGTTCCACAACTGCGGAGCTGTATAGGAGAAGGATCTGCTCCCAGCTGTGACCTTCTGTACTTTTGGTACCAGTAGTAACCCCGCACCCATTGATCGAAGGGGGCGTGGTGGGTCGTAAAGAACTAAAAGTTCACTCAGGTATTGTGGGGTGAAACCATTTAGAGCTTTAAAGGTCAAAAGTAGGATTTTGTATTTAATTTGGTAGCACTTCTGTCTAATATCTGTTTTAAATAGTGGGAATTATCAGAAATGCTTCATATGTCTGAAGGAATATCCATGTACATTGATTTGTTTACGTTAATAAAAAAAAAAAATCACAACCTCCTAGGTCCCAACCAGTCTGGCTTCAGAGCAAGTCATTATACAGGGACAGCCTTTCTGGCTGTTTGAGAAACTACATGCAGCAAAACTCTCATCATCAAACTCCTTGAGGAGTTTGGGCTCAGAATTGAAATTGTTTGCTTCGTTCCTTGATAATTGGTCTTACCAAGTGACTTGGAAACTATCCGCATCTGCTTCACACATACTATCAACTGGTGTCCCTCAGGGCCCAGTACTTGGTCCTCTCTTTTTCTCCCTCTGCACAAGATTACTTGGTGAGGTAATTTCCTCACATGGGTTATCCTATCACTGCTACGCTGACAACACACAACTCATCTTCTCTTTTCCTTCCTCAGATGTACATGCTGCTTCTAAAATCTTTGCATGTCTAACTGACATCTCATCTTGGATGGCAGCCCATCACCTAAAACTCAAACCCACCAAAAAAAACTAATATTCATTCCAGCAGATTCTTCAGCTCACCAGGATCTTGCCATCTACCTGAACAACTCTCAGACCTCTTCTTCTACAACTGCACATGACCTTGGAGTAACTATAGAACACAAACTCTCTCTCTCGACTCTTCAGTCCTTAGTAATCTCACAACACCTCCCTTTTAGCAGGTCTATTTCTGACTGACATTCGGCCACTGCAATTAATACAAAATGCAGTAGCACGACTGGTCTTCAACCTTCCCAAATTCTCCCACACCACCCAACTTCTATGCTCCATCCACTGGCTTCCAGTAGTTGCCCACATCAGATTCAAAATACTGATGCTGATCTACAAAGACAAGACAAAAGACAATAGGGTAGCACAGTCGTACCTCGAAGCCCTTATTGTACCTCACACTGCATTGTGCACTCTCTGACCCTCAAGCACTGCTTGCCTGGTCCCTCCACTGCTGAAGGTATGAGGAAGTCGCATATTTAGACTCTTCTCTGTCTTGGCCCCTAGGTGGTGGAATTAACTACCCCTCAGTGTCAGAACAGCACAGTCGCAGAATATTTTCAAATGGCAGCTTTCTCTTTAGAGAATACTTACACCAACTTGTAAGTTTCTTATAGTCTGACTTATGGAAGGAAAAACTTCAATAGAGTGAATAAAATGATTGTATTTGTGGTTTGATTACTTAATTGATGGTAACATTAAAGTGCGTTATAAGTTGCTCTGGATAAGGGCATCTGCCAAATGTCATGAATGTAAAATGTAAATATAAAAGGCTTTGATTACCCAAAGAGTGTAGGCACACATTTCAAGAAAATGCAGAGTAAGGAGCAAGTACAGGTAATGCAGATGTAGTCCATTCTATCAGTGGAGTAGATACTGAATTTCTGACAAAGTGCACATAACAAAAACTTGTAGCTTGAGCATAATCATATTTTATTGCATTGGTACAAAAACAGCCAAAAAAGATCAAATTTTAATCTTAATTGACCACATCTTAATTTTCTTCATTTTCTAGAAAGCAGATTATTCTTTGTGTTCATTTAATTGTAAATATATTTATATTTTGCTAATATAGGTCTTTGTGTTTTGTTGTCATGACTTTTCACATGGTGTTCTTTAACTTTTTTTTTTACAGGTATATTTTAATAAACAAAGAAAGAAAAACAATGGCACGGTGGCCTGAAAACAGAATACAGAAACAAGAAAGTGAAGTGATTGTGATACACTGCAGCACAGCAAATGCTGCACACAACGGAATGTGTCCATTTTAACCCATCATCCTTAGTGAGCAGCGGGCAGCCATGAAAGGCACCTGGGGAGCAGTGTGTGGGGACGGTGCTTTGCTCAGTGACACCTCATTGGCACCTTGGCGGTCTGGGATTCGAACTTGCAACCTTCTGATTACAGGGCTTCTTTCTTAACTGCTAGGCTGCTACTACTACCCCATTCCAGCTACACACAAGCAATGCACAACACTGACCACTGCACACATTCTGACCTATGAAGGGTTTTAATCACCCACCCCAAACAAGTGGCAGCTGTGGATAATTTGAACCCATTCACACCTGATTCGGTGCCATGTGCACCAAGACGTCACACCATTATTAACACACGTAAACACATATTAAAATGCATATACCCTATATACTCTACTACAGAAAATATTGTTATTGCAGCTCCTGAGTGATTATCATTATTAATATTTTTTCATTTGTAAACAGCACTTGAAGGGCATTTAGATCAGTGATCAGTGAGCTGCTTATGGTGAAAGTCATGGGGAGGTGTTAAGTTTTAGTTTCTTTAATCTTATCAGTTTATTGTGGATTGGAGATTAATTAATTATTGGTGTTGTGATATGCCGTAGTGGATTCTCTTTTAACCTGGAATTTTGTCCTATTTAAACTAACAAATGTTGCATTATGAGGTTCATGGCCTCATTACAATTCACATGATTATTATTATTATAACAACATTCATAATCACTCATGCATATTCTAGCCCATTATCACAAATGACATTAGACATTCAGTTCCTTACATAGTTGCATCTCTTTAGATATCTCCTCATTCAGTGTAATTGAGTACTAACCACAGTGGAATGCAAAGGACTTAATTAATATTTACATTAATCATTGTATAGTTTGGCATAATGTGTTATATTCTGGGTAGTTTTTGTTCAAAAGCTGTAAATGCTAAACCGAGGGCTATTAAAGTGTGAAAGTGAAAGAGAAGTGATTGTCATTGTGATACACAGCACATGGTGCACACAATGAAATGTGTCCTCTGCATTTAACCCATCACCTTAGTGAGCTGTGGGCAGCCATGAAAGGCACCCGGTGAGCAGTGTGTGGGGTCGGTGCCTTGCTTAGTGGAACCTTGACGGTTCGGAATTTGAACCGGCAGCCTTCTGATTACGGCCCTGTTTCCTTTTCTGTTAGGCCACCACTGCCATATTAATGAACATCTCAAGCCTTCTGCGTTTTGTTCCCGAGATGTAATGTGCTCAATGCACAAAAAAATTGGTTTGTTGGGATAATACAATATAATGGCATTATGTTATGGTTAATTGATTGTAGGTACTAGAATTAAGGCTGGACCGGATGGGCACACTAGCAGATGTGGCCAAACAGGTGGGTGAAATTGCCACTGTGCTGGGGTTTGTAGGGCAAAGTCTTTTATGGTTCAGAAGAGCAACAGCAGGAGAGGGAGATCGGGTGCATGAGTACGGGTGCTCAAGGGCGCAGCATAGTTCAACAGCTGTCTTATTTACATGAGACGACTTATGTGGAGAAACAGAGAAAGACTGCTTTACCGTGGCTTAGCTGTAGGTGAAAAAAGTAGTAGGCTGTAGAGGTGTCAGGCGGTGTGGGTCAGTGAGGGTGTGAACAGGGACATCAGAGTACGAGGACGGAGAAAGGTCAAGTTCAGGGCAAACAGTTGTCAGACAGAAACAGATAAGAACAGTCCAGGAGGCGAGATCAAGAAATCAGGCAGTCAGCATGGAGCAGGGTCAATCAGCATGATAAGGAAAGGCTTAACAGCAAAGAGAAAAGTCTACAATGAACGAGCAATGTTTGTGGACCTTTTATCTGGCTCACTGACTCCGGTGGTTTCTGCTTCCGGGTTGTCAATGTTTTGGGTGGTCGTGCGCCACCCGTGGGCCCAGTGGTGGCACGGCAGCCGTGACAGTACAGTATACATGAAATTGTGACACATACAAACAATTTTCCTCTCCCTCTGCTTTTTAAGGGCCACAAAGGTCTTGCTAAAATAATGACATTCATAGACCATAATTAGTATACATTAACTGAAAGGTCACACTTCATATTACAGAGCTAGTCAGCAGTGCATGCAATATTGAAGTTAAATGTCTAATCATGGCTTAGTGATATGTGCAGTTTATAATTAACACAAAGGCAATCAATATTAAAGGTTATGTTCTGGTGAGGGTTAAAGGCTGGACTTTTTACTGAAAGGGTTAAGATGTGAATTTCGTCCTTAGCAGAGGAAAAAATGCATATGCCAAATTCAAGGTGTTTTGTTCAACACGGGTAGCACTGCTGTGTGTGTGTTATGCCACTTGGTTGAGAAAGCGATGAGGTGCAAATGCTCGACATTCTGAACAAAAACATATTTATCAACAGAAAACAATAACGGCACGATGGCCTAAACACAAAAGAAAAAAAAAAAAAACAAAACCAAAAAAAGCAGCCACATTAATGCAGGAACAGGGAGTGAGGGAGAATCCAACAGGTGATGCCAGTCACTTTTACACAAGGGTTCTAATCACCCATGCCAAGCATCAGAACCCTTGTGTAAAAGTGACTGGCATCACCTGGCTTGCCCAGGGCTACCTTGGCGTCACGGTGTGAAAGAACCTCTGAAACATACTGTTCAGATAAAGTATTTTTTGGAAGATTCTTATAATTTCACGTCAATAAAAAGAGAAAACACAGTGAAAAAAAGTCTAATAATGCCCATTTGCACATGCAACTAAAGCGTTTAGTAATTTGTAATTAAATGCCATTCAATACATTACATAATTTTACTATTAGTATGCAGCCATACAGTTTAATCATTAGCAGTGGTGAGTAGAGTGCATTAGCTGGAAGTCTGCATTGCCGCATTAATACGTTAGCAGGCTGAGCACTTCTGCTACAACCACACGTTTAACAGGCCAATACAGTGTTTTCTAAATCAGTGTGCAGCAGTGTCAAATGTGCAGTGTCATATGTAAAAACCTTCTCACCATTCATGCACTTCATACACACATACATGTCCATGTCCCTAAAATGGTGAATTACTTTTTATGTATAGGCAAGTACAGAAAACAGTTTAAGGACTGTTGGGTATCGTTCAGCAGAAAAATAAATAAATAAATAAATAAATAAATAAATCACAGAGATGGAAAATACGAAGCTACAAGAAAAGACTTGGGAGTGGAGATGCGTGCAATGTGTGTGTGGTGATGTCAATGGGGGATTTAGTGAATTAACAGGCTCCTGTCTCAGCATTGAGCACTGAGGATTAGGATGATCATGGGAGCACCAGATCAGTAGGTAAAGTACTGAACAGAACTAGTGAAGGAAAACAAAAAAAAAAGTTTAATATGGATGAACAATTATGAGGACAATTATCTTGTTTTAAGCCCAATTTTTCTGACCGAGAGGCTGTGGTGGGAGTTGTAATACCTAGATAGGATGGACACTGAAAGACCTAACAAAAAAGGGAAATTATTGGTACACAAAAGGAATAACCAAAACACTGAATCATTGCACTGAACGGTTCCCCAGTCTTGGCTCCCATAATCACAGGGAGCTGCAATCAGCATCTCAATATGTGTCTAAACTCTGACTTTCTCCCTGAGGAAGCAGACTTCCTCAGTTCAATGGGTCACTTCCGTCTGGACAGACCGCAGGGCTGGGATCTGGAAAAGGGACAAAAGAACCACAGGTAAATTCTACAATCAGTAGATAAAGCGAGGACATGGTCAGCACTCACTTTGGTTGTTATGTGTGAGAATGACTAAAGAGTTCCGGCTCAAGCGGGTTTATATTGGGAAGCGATCAGCATCATCAACTACACCTGATACCTGTAAGCTGAGGGGAGTCTGGAAAGTAAGCAGTGACAATGTCCAATGACATGCAGCTTCTCCAATTCTAGTGCTTTGGAGAGGAGGGGGGGCATGTCGTGGGGGGCGGCGAGGATGTGACATATAGTATATATATAAATTGTGTAACGAATTAGCTCAAGAGGAAATATCTAGAATTAATTATAACTGGTTATAATTAATAATAAACATTTAGACTAGATTTGGGGATAAACTGTAGCAGAATTAATGTTACAATTACTTGATCTGTCCGTCCACGGAGCAGATAATATAATTATCTATCAATTCTGGGAACGATTACCCCCCCCCCCCTTTTGCCAGGAAAGGTAGCTTTCCCACTCTGCGTGCTAGCAGTAACTTAGCATGTAGCTTAAAAGGTCAACGTTCAGTGACTCAGCTGTGAGCAGCACACAGAAACAAACGATTGTGAATTTAAAGAATTTAATAAACACAGCTATAGCTAACATACAACAATTAGACAAACATATACATACAGGGTAAAGGAAAGTGATGAAAAGAGAATGGCAGTATTACACATCAATTTACCACAGCCTAATGAGAATCGCCAGAGAATTCTTAAGTTCACCTTAAAAAGGGGTTTAACGTGCATCTAAATAGTTACTTGCATTGGTCCTTATTTCATGCCAAAGAGTCCTGATGCGGTAGGGTCACGATCTTCGATCCTTAGGCCTGGCGCTGGAGGTCCTCCTTGAAGGTAAATTTTGCCAAAAGAGTCAAAGTGTTGAAAAGAAGGTGTCTCGGGAGGGAGAAGAGAAGTTCTGAGCATTCGTGCCTGTGTGACGCTCTTTTTGATGCTTTCTGGCACGCCCATCATGTGGCCTGAATGGCCAATCACAAGTGTGGCATTTTGGCGGGAGAAGTTCCCTTTGTCTGGGTTTACGACTGACCGGAATTTTTATGGCTGGCCCAGAGAGAAACTGTATTTCGTTGCAGTTACAATTTCTACCTTATAGAAATTGTATGATGTATTTTGTGATCACATGGTATGCATCACTGTTTCAGTAGTAAAGAGATGTTCCTTCTGATACCAAGAAAGGGACCATTAGGAAGTAGGAAAGTGGAAATACACTTATACACTTAATTATAGGTAATTAAAGTTTACCTAATGCAAAATAGAAAGTTGTAACTAGTATAATTCATACAAGGGAACGTACACACAACGCGTGCATATACGGGATCCACTTATAATCACATATTCCTAGCACAAGATACAGACAATGCGTTTAAGTGTGTGCGTGATTGTGTATTGCAAAGGTGGGGCCAGGCAGGAGGCCTTTATGGAATGCTTTGAAGCTTGGAACCCCCATGAGCAGTTTGCAGACCCAGTCTGTTTAACGCTACATTTGTGACAGTGGGGGAAGACGGGGCGATCAGGTTGAGGGTCCAGGTTTGTAATTGGTATGTAAATGTCAAAGGTTAAAAGGTTCTTTGAAGATCAACCATCTGTGATCCTACGCAGACGCTACAAATCCCCCCTTGTGGCTGAAAAGTGTTCAACTAGAAACCTTATCAGACACATTGGATCATGAAGGTGGGATGACAGATGGATCCTGTAAGTCAGGTAGCAGGTGGATCAGCAAGCCTTTGGGTCTTCCATCCGGGTGTTCCCCTTGGTCAAGTTCAGCACTGCCTCCGCCTGGGGTACTTTCCTATGGCGGTTTTTCTTGAAGGTCCCGGGGAAATGCAGCCGTGCACCGGTTCATGGACCTTTGCACCAAATTTACTCTGTTAAACAGAACGAAGGCAAGGCCGAGAGTTAGGGTGTAACCGATCGCTGTGGCGAGGCAAAGAGCTGTGTCGGCCGCAGTCCAGGATCGGGCAACAGGAAAGGCAGGTTGCCGAGACAATGCTTGGAGGGTTGTGTCAATTGGGGTGATATGAATTATCTGGGACCCCCCTTCCTCAATGCTCTGTTCCAATTCAGGCTCCAGGGTGAGACTGTGATCCTTGAAGAAGGATGGAATTTCCACCGCAGACTGGTACTCGTCGCTTGGAAGGTGGTACCACGCCAGGTATACTTGAGGGTTACAGTCGTTGGTGATGAGAAGTCCATGTTGGTCTTTCAGTGCAATGCCGGATGCTGGAACTGGGGATGTGATCTTAGGTTGTAGTTGTCCTCTGGTTAGCTGGAGGCATAGCAAGGACAGCCACAGCAGCACCCCCCTTTGTCTTTCCCTGCCAGAAGCCACATGTCTCTTGATCTGGTTACGATGGAACCATTTGAACGCTGGTTCTTTCTGTCCACGGCTTTGCTTGATTTGGTATGCGACAGGAAAGAGTTTGTCCATGATCTCATGCGGTCCAGTCCAGTGTGGAGGAAACTCCTTTGACAGCCGATGAGAGGATGTCTGAGGCGGTTGTATGTTGCAGTAATAACAGACCTTGTCACCCACGTCCAGTTCTTGGTGTGATGCCTTCCAGTTGTAATATGCTTTCCGGCCGTCTGCACTCTTTTGGAGTCGCTGTTGGGCAAAAGCAAATGCGGTTCTCAAATGCCGGTGCGGTTCCTCAAGGTACTGGTGAGTGGTGTAGTTGGTGTCTCCTGGCTGGTATAGCAGGTGTACTTGTATTCCCAGAAGTTTCCAGGTTTGCTGTATAATCTCAGCTGTGAAGTTGGTGCCCTTGTCTGAGTTGACTATCAGTGGCAGCCCGAACTTTGTGAACTGGAATACGACTGTGAGGAAATACTTGTAGCCTCTAGTTGACCTAGGCAGGGGTCCAACCCAGTCACTTTGGAGGTCTGACCAAGGAGATGTGACTCCTCTGCGCTGCAGTGAGGCTCTGTGGTTTGTTTTTGTTGGTTGGAATTGGTAACAAGGAAAGAATCCTTTCACATACTCTGCCAAATCTTGCTGCATGCTGGGCCAGTATGCCACTTGTTCTAGTGTCTCATACGTGGTACTTGTGCCGTGGTGTCTCGTACTTGGTGTGTTGTGAGCATACATTAGCATAACCCCCCTTAGGCACTGTGGCACCACAAGCCTTGGTGCAGTGACGTCATCAGGGCAGTACCCAAGAATGTTGTGCGTCACACACAGCATAGGTTTCACGTTGAGTAGTGCTTTGAGGGTTGGCGTATTGGCCATTTGTGCAGCTGTGATAGGGCGGTTGGAGGGGTCAGAGAGGTGGTGAGGGATAGGGTCAGAGGCATGCATGTCAGCAATGCCCATAGTGGTGATTTGAGGAGCCAGCGTAAGCGGCTGTGAGGTGGTCATTGAAGTGGGCTGAGTCTGTTTGCTGCGGGTTATGGCAGCCACATTAAGAGTGGGTGGGTGGGCAGGTGGATACCATAACTCGCCGTGTAGTGCACCTGCTGTAGCTAGCTGGAAAGTGCGTAGTGATGACCTTAAACCTTGCTCTTGGGTCGGTGTGTTCCCGCAGTTGTTGGCGAGACCTTCTGTGGCCTTTGTGACCTGGCAGTCTGTCTGGCGTGATATTGGTGACTGAGGAGGCAGAGGTTCTCGCACTTGAGCCCAAATTTTTAGATGTTTGAAGTCCAATAGGGGCTCAAAGCGGTCTAGCAGGTCTTTTCCAATAAGGAGAGGGTATGTGTCAAATGGAGAGATGTACACAGGGTGTACTAAGGTCATAGGGCCGATGGTTAGGTGAATGGGAGCTAGTTGTTCTAGTTGTACATCATTTTGGCTGTATGATTGTACGTTCAGCACACAGTTCTTATATTCAAGAGTTTGATTCTGTCTCTTGGCAGCAATCTGAAGTCTGTCGAAAAGCTGGGCTGACATCAGAGTCAGGTCTGCTCCCGTGTCCACCAGGGTTTCTAGCTTCAACACAGCCTCCAAAGTGGTGGTCAGGTAGAGTTTCTTGGCCACCCCCCTTTCAATTAGGTTCCCCAACAGTCTTGGCATTGGGGCTTGCATGGTGATCGGCAAGCAGTCAGGACCGGTCTCACGTGACTCTTCCGGAAGGCAGATCACCAAGACAGCACTCCCAGGTACATCAAGGTCCTGGCTTGAGGCGTGATGCAGGAAATTGGCTGGCTCTGGTGGTTCTGTAATCATCTGCGGTGGTTGCGTGATGTCATCACCTGGTGGTGGGGCCTCTCGTTCTGTGGTCAGCAGAGGATTATTATTGAGTCGGCTGGGAGGATTATGTTGAGGGGACTTTGATTGGGTGTTAGGGTCAGACTGCACGCTTAGTCATGCCTGATCTGACTCATCCTTTTTGTCCCCCCTGTGGTGCCTTTCCTGGAGGAGTTCCTTCAAGACTCTCATAATCTCTGCTGCTTCAGATGTGGTTTCCCAGTTTGGCCCTGCTGGTGATTTAAACCTGGGCTGATCCAGAGAGTGCTGAGAAGGGTTCGGCTGCTGCCAATCTGATCTTGACGCTTGTGTTGCTGAAAATTGGCTCCTTCTGTGTCGTCTCTTTCCTTCCCATGTGGCTTCATCCCTTGGGTTGGGGGGTGGTTGTGACCTGTCCCAGGATCTTTCGGGATGACCAGTTTGGTGTTTGTGTCGGGCACCGTCATGTCCACGCTGCCCCCTGTTGGCTGGAAAGGTTCGTGACCATCTGTTGTCATGGTGGCTTTGCTCGGCGCCCTCTAGAGTGAGTTCTGCACTCTGAGTGGAGACAGGATAGATGGTGTGGGTTTTTGCTGTCTTTTCAGCAACAGCTCTTTGTTTGGCGTAGGCCTTGTGGGCCAAGTCTCTCAGCTGTTGGGTGGACATCGTCCGTGGGCATGCCAGAACCCCCAGATAGTGGCTTACTGTGGGGTGCAGGTTCCGGAGGAACAGGGATCTAAAGTTGAAGTCGTCCTCCATTCCTGGCTCGTTGCGTGCTCCGAAGTAGGCCTGTCGGAGTCTGTTGTAGTAGGCTTGCGTGGTTTCCTGTCTGCCCTGTTTAAGATCCATGGCAGTGATCAGTCCATGCTCTGACTCTGGGTCAGAGAACTCCCTGATTAGCGCTTGCTGCAGTTGCTGATAATCCCCTTTGACGCTCTCTGGCTGTCGGTCCAGGAAACTGCGCACCTCACGGCTAGCAGTGATTCTGAGCAGATAAAGTCTGTCGCGTGTGGTAACGTTAGCCACAGTTTGCAAGTGGAAGTCCACATCATCGAGATATGAGTGGACATCATGGCCTCCTGCAGGGTTGGGAGTGAAAATAGGAATGTTCCTCGCCAGCTTATCCAGTTCTTTGGTTGACACGCCGTGACTGGAATATAATCTTTGAGAGGGTTCCCACCCCCTTGCTGCTGACGGGGGGTTTGGGATGCTGGCAGGTGATGTCCTGTGCACTGGGCTCTCTCCCCCCTTCCCAATCTGTATATTTAGACTGGGAGCCAGTAGTCTGCTGGTTAGGGGAAACTCTGCAAGGTGCATCTCTCTTCTAGGGTCATCGTGCAGTTTATATGAGTGCTTGAGCTCTCTGCGAACTGTGTCAAGTTCATCTTTCAGATAGTCTCTTTGTTGGGACAGAGTACTGACCTCGGCCCGGGCAGTTTGCAGATGGCCCTCACAGGCCCTTGCCCAGGCTTCTCTTTCTTTAAGTTCAGTCTCTGCTCTCATCAGGAGGGTCTTAGCCTCGTTGAGTTCTTCACTCAGCTCCTCTCTGGCGTCCTTTTCCTGCTCTTCCCGGTGTGCTGTGTCCACGCGGAGATCAGTCAAGGCGTTCTGGAGTCTCTCCAATTCCTTCTGTAGTTCTGGGTGCTGCTTGTGAGCTGTCCTGTCCTGAGTCTCCAGCGTTAGTTGCTCCAGTTGTCTTCGAACGAGCGTCAGATTCCTCTGCGCTTTCTCAGCCTGAAGCTTTAGCGCTGCCGTCTCATGTTCCTGGTGGTGGATTGTTGCTTCACTCAGCTTTGCCTGGCCGAGGAGGTTGTGAGCCAGTGACGCGGTGATCTTGGCCAGCTCCTTGTGGCTGTAGTCCTGCGTCAGATCGCGGGCCATCAAGATGCTCAGGTTGTCGTCAATCTGCTCTTGGCTCAGGTTCTACAGGTCCCCGGTGGGTTCATGAAGAAGATTGCTAGTCAGGGCGTTCAGCCAGACTTCTAGACGATCCCAGTGGGCCTCAGGGCTGGATGATCGAGACATGTTGGCTTGCTGGTCAGGCAAGAGAGGGAGAGAAAGGGAGCGAGAGAGAGGGACAGCACAAAACAAAACTAATGCAAGTCCTACCAGTGTTAATGACTGCGCCTATAGTACTTAGATTTGACCGCGTGACAGTCTTAAGACTTTGGCAGCTTGGGTTGTCAATCTATTACTCGGCCTTCTCTGATGATTCTCAAAGGTTTGGTCTCTAGGCAAACAAACAGAAATCAGGTGAAGACAAGCAAACAAATACGCCAAACACAGAGGAGAGGTATAGGATGGAGGGGGAGCACTACCTATAAGTAAACACACAATTGTAGAATATAGAAATCGATTCTAAATTTAAATTCAAACACTGTTTAGACTAAATTTAAATAAATCTAAACAGGAGAGAGAGAGGCTTGACTCAGTAATAACAAGAATCAAGTTAAGAGGCAAAGAGTCAGAATAAGCCTTTCAGGTAAACTGGCAGGCTTAGGCCAACCAACCAAGAAAACCCACCTACTGAGACTGGCCACAAGGTGGCGTGGGTGAGCCCCAAGGGTTAGAACAGAGGGGGTGGAGTTGGGATTTAGGAGTGTTAGACAGGGTGTGGCAGGATTTCTTCGCTGCCTTACACACACTAACAATTAAAAACAGGATTTCTTCGCTGCTTTAAAACAAATACAATTTAGCTGCACCAAAAGGGGTGTGTGGCAGGATTTCTTCGCTGCCTGTTACACACTAAAAATTAAAAACAGGGTTCCTTCGCTGTTTTTACACAAATGCAGTTAGCTGCACAGCAATGTGTGGGCAGGATTTCTTCGCTGCCTTTCACACACTAACAATTAAAAACAGGAATTCTTCGCTGTTTTTACACAAATGCATTTAGGGCTCTCATTTACGAATAAGGCCTATAAAAAAAAAGATGACAAGAGGAACGTCGCTCAAATCAATCTTTATCGCGATGAAGGAAGATTTCTTCGTTCCAACAGGCGATCTGATAATATTAAAATGTACAGCAAAGAGATTTCTTCGTCTTTACAGCACAATTTTAATATTATGAACTAATGGCTGTGTACTTTAACAGACAATGGCTGTTGCAGTACACATATGGAGGTGGTCTTGAACCAACCCATCACGAGAGTGAGTCTTGCCTCACTTTAAGCGTGCATAAAAACACAAAAAGATTGTTACTGAGTTTGCTCACAAAATAAGTTTGAACGTGCCCGCATTCTCCACCATTAAGTAACGAATTAGCTCAAGAGGAAATATCTAGAATTAATTATAACTGGTTATAATTAATAATAAACATTTAGACTAGATTTGGGGATAAACTGTAGCAGAATTAATGTTACAATTACTTGATCTGTCCGTCCACGGAGCAGATAATATAATTATCTATCAATTCTGGGAACGATTACCCCCCCCCCCCCCTTTGCCAGGAAAGGTAGCTTTCCCACTCTGCGTGCTAGCAGTAACTTAGCATGTAGCTTAAAAGGTCAACGTTCAGTGACTCAGCTGTGAGCAGCACACAGAAACAAACGATTGTGAATTTAAAGAATTTAATAAACACAGCTATAGCTAACATACAACAATTAGACAAACATATACATACAGGGTAAAGGAAAGTGATGAAAAGAGAATGGCAGTATTACACATCAATTTACCACAGCCTAATGAGAATCGCCAGAGAATTCTTAAGTTCACCTTAAAAAGGGGTTTAACGTGCATCTAAATAGTTACTTGCATTGGTCCTTATTTCATGCCAAAGAGTCCTGATGCGGTAGGGTCACGATCTTCGATCCTTAGGCCTGGCGCTGGAGGTCCTCCTTGAAGGTAAATTTTGCCAAAGAGTCAAAGTGTTGAAAAGAAGGTGTCTCGGGAGGGAGAAGAGAAGTTCTGAGCATTCGTGCCTGTGTGACGCTCTTTTTGATGCTTTCTGGCACGCCCATCATGTGGCCTGAATGGCCAATCACAAGTGTGGCATTTTGGCGGGAGAAGTTCCCTTTGTCTGGGTTTACGACTGACCGGAATTTTTATGGCTGGCCCAGAGAGAAACTGTATTTCGTTGCAGTTAGAATTTCTACCTTATAGAAATTGTATGATTTATTTTGTGATCACATGGTATGCATCACTGTTTCAGTAGTAAAGAGATGTTCCTTCTGATACCAAGAAAGGGACCATTAGGAAGTAGGAAAGTGGAAATACACTTATACACTTAATTATAGGTAATTAAAGTTTACCTAATGCAAAATAGAAAGTTGTAACTAGTATAATTCATACAAGGGAACGTACACACAACGCGTGCATATACGGGATCCACTTATAATCACATATTCCTAGCACAAGATACAGACAATGCGTTTAAGTGTGTGCGTGATTGTGTATTGCAAAGGTGGGGCCAGGCAGGAGGCCTTTATGGAATGCTTTGAAGCTTGGAACCCCCATGAGCAGTTTGCAGACCCAGTCTGTTTAACGCTACATTTGTGACAGTGGGGGAAGACGGGGCGATCAGGTTGAGGGTCCAGGTTTGTAATTGGTATGTAAATGTCAAAGGTTAAAAGGTTCTTTGAAGATCAACCATCTGTGATCCTATGCAGACGCTACAATTGTGAAGAAACTAATTTTCAGAAGTAGTAATAGCAGGATACAGATACAGAGCGCTGTTTGGTTTTCATCATGACTCAACCAACCTACATTTTTTCATAAATCACCATTAAAAAGTGCTAAGTCAGATAGCCAGAAAACCACTTCCAAAATAATTTAAACAGGAATTTTCAGATCATACTGAACACAACTTTATTGTCCTTGTTATGTCTTGGCACTAGAATATGTCTGAAGCTTCTTCATTATCTTCTTCATGTCAAGAGAAGTGATATAATGTGATTGAAAGTTTAATAGCAAGATGGCACATACTAATAAGTGTCATGTGTTTGCTAATAAAATTAATGAAGAAGTCAGTATGCCTATGACACACATTGCAAAAACTGAAATAGTTACACATACTGTAAAACTGAGGAGAATATAGAGTAAAAAAAAAATTCTTATTAAACACCTGTAAATTATTATTGCAGTTACATGTAAATATTGTACGTAAAAAGGTACCAATGTTACAGAGAAATCCAAAATTAAGAGAAAGGAGGAAAGATAGACAAAAAGAGAGAAAAAGCTAGGAAGACAGAAAAAGAAGGCAAAGACTCAGGAGCTGGCAGGCCCAGTTCCCGATGGAAATAGAAAATGGAAGTCCCCAAAATCCACAAGTGAACATTCTTTATACGTTTGACTCACAGGAAGTTGCTACAGACCAATCAGAATTTGTTGTTTCTGTCGTCACGCCCTCAGAGTCTTGCGTCTGGGGCAGACAAAGGTAGGGCGGGGTATCGCAAAAACCCATGGCTGGCAAAGATATGGAAAATGGAGGTGTTGAACCTCTACGCAAAACAAAGGAGCAGCAACATCATGGCCCTGCGACGTCCCATATTACAATACTTTCTAGTTAGCTCATCAACTCAGACACTTTTCAATCCACTTTTTTTAAAAGTATGCATAATAAGAAAATATAAATATAATAACATCTGAGAAAATAAATTCAATGCTCTTCCACAAAAACATAAAATAATGAACATAATCACAATTAAATGCAAATTTAGTATGTTCACACATCCAATTGTGGCCAAAAGTTTTGAGAATGACACAGATAATGATTTTCATAAAGTTTGATGCTTCAGTTTTTATTATGGCAATTTGCATATTCTCAAGAAAGACTGATCAGATGTAGTGTAAGTGAAGTGATTTTATTGTGTACACACCATGTGCTGTGCTGTGTTTCACAATGACAATCACCCTTAGTGAGCAGTGGTCAGCCATGAAAGGAACCCAGGGAGCAGTGCCGGGACTTGAACCGGCAACCTTATGATTATGGGTCTGTTTTTGTCACGATGGACATGGCGAGGAAGAAGACAGGCATTTAATACATAGTAATAGACAGGACAAAGGGAACATCACCAAACAATGACCTGATGGCAAACAGACACGAACAGGGCAGCTTTATTCAATTATACACAGGTGATAACAATCAGGAAACATAATAACACAGGACCAACATGAAACTCCGGAATGAACTCCGGACCCAGATTTGCCCCTGCTGGACCGGTTCATGAGATTAGCCTCCCTCCTAGGTACAACTCCTGAGGAGTCACCCAAAACGGTCCATGAAAGGGGGAGGAAATCCATAAGGACGAGTGGGGCTGTCTTGCACTGACAGCTTCAGGCCCGGACCAAAGCACGGCCCATCCGTGGGGGAACTGTGCGACGGGTCTCCTTGACCGCACGTTAGCTTTCGTAGGCCGTCGAGTTCTGGGCCGCACGAATTAGTCGGTACTCCCCACCTCCAAAATTGCCAGGGGGGACATGGACAGCATGACAGACTCTTGGCGGCCTACGAAAGCTACTGTGTGGTCGAGAAAGTATGTCACACTGTCCAGGAGACCCATTTAGGTGCTCCCGGCAATAACTGAGACGAGGAGAGCGGCAGACTTCCCAACGGGGCGTGCCGGAGAATGACCAGAGTGGTGGCCGCTGTGAACGGTGGACAGGGTGCCAGTCCAGAGATGAGCCGTGCTTTTGCCTGGGCCTGAAGCCGTCAGTGTAGGACAGTGGCCACTCATCTTTATGGACTTTCTCCCCCCTTTCATGGAATGTTTTGGGTGGCACGGTGGGAGTAGTGCCTAGGAGGGAGGGTACTGTCATTGTTGGTCCTATGTTATTATGTTTCCTGATTGATATCACCTGTGTATAATTGTATAAAGCTATCCTGTTCATGTCTGTTAGCCATCCAGTCATTGTTTGGTGATGTACACCTTGTCCTGTCTACTATGTATTAAACCCCTGTCTTGTGACATCGTGCATATGCATTAGTGCTGCACGATTAATCTAATCGCAATCGTAATCGCGATGTCAGTCTGTGCGATTACATGAACGCAAAAAAATGCGATTTAAATGATTAGTACATGGATTGGATCGGCAACATATCTGATCCATTCTCTCATCCTTAAAGTTTGCGAGCTGACTAAAGTCTCACTTCAGTCGGATGTCACGTGTTTGGTCACATGACTTTCGATTCGGAGACATATGGTTAGACGCCGCATGACGCGCTGCATCGTACGTCAACGTCGCCGCCATATTGCGATAGGCTCTGCTGTGGAGTGAAGGATATACATGTCTATGGAGAGAAGTGCATAAATGCCTCACTCTTGTGCTGCTTGGGGCTGTACAAACCGCTGTACACTCCAAACCAGATCCCGGGGGATTACATTTCATAAGTTGGACAATTGTTTTGAATATATTTGGCCATTATAAAATCCCGTTTTATAAGTCTTAACCTTAGCTAAGCTAGGCTAAGCTAGCGAAGCTATGCATTCCTGTGTTCAAGTCAGCCTCCAAACAGCGTTTTGGCTAAACGTAGGCATGAAATATTTAGACTGTTCTTAGCTGTTTAGTTAACTTTTCTCAAACTTTGAAGGTTTCCTAAAGAAATTCACCTCAGTTTACAAATCTTAACCTTAGCTAAGCTAGCAAAGCTATGCATCCCTGTGTTCAAGTCAGCCTCCAAACAACATTTCGGTTAAACGTAAGAACTATAATACGGGATTTTATAATGGCCAAGTATAATCAAAACAGTTGTTTGGCCTTACCAGGGTTTGTCGTTCGACAGTAATGAGTTTTTTGTGATTTATTTATATTTGTAGAAAATTGCATTTTGAAAGCACTGGGCATTTCAGGTTGTTATAAGTAGTTTGTATGTTTCACTTTGAAATTAAACATTTCACTATTAGTATGTGACTTTTCATTGATATACAAGCGTCCTTTATCATATCGCAATCGCATATCGATCTCAATATTCAATATTGATTCAATATTGATCTCAATAATCGCAATGTGTCTTTTTCCCCAAATCGTGCAGCCCTAGTATGCATCCTTCTTCCTCGCCATGTCCAGCCATCGTGACAGATTCCAACTGGACCAACCACTGCTAACCACTTTGAATTTCAAAGTTCCTTTGAAAGGCAGTCCCGCCAGCGCAGTCAGTTGCTGGTTGCCGACCTCCCGTCGCCCTGTTCCACCAGCTTACCCCTACATCGCCATCTGCCTCCTTGCTGTTGTCGCACCGCTGGGAGTGATGTGGGTCTCCACAGACCACACGACGATCCTGGACAGGTGTGATGGGTGGAGCCATCCCGGGCCTGGACCGCCCACCAATTCACGTCATTGCCGCTTTAGTGGTCCGTGTCCTCCCACCGATGGTTCTGCTTTTACCCCGCCCGGCTTTTGTGGCGCTCCGTCTCTGCACTTTTGGGGGCAGGGACTGCATTCTGTCATGACCGCGAGCTGACGGGGGAGAGAAGTGCAGAGGCGGGATTTATTACAGAAAACACAAATAAATGCGGTGGCCAAAAATGGGAAATCTTAACAGAGGAAAACACAAACTTGCCCGCAGGCATGTGGCGATTGCCAGAACTTAAAGTACACACGTTCACCAAAGTTCACAAAAATGCAGTACCTGCCGAGGGGTGGAAATCACTGGCTTTTTAAAAGCAGTCCTGATTGGCTACACCTGGCAACATAAGCTGTGGCCAATCCTTGCATTGCCAGGGTGAATTGCAGAGGTCTTGAAAAAAACAAATATTGAATGTTTGCATAAAAGATTGATGTAATTGTTTGCCACTTATAAAATGTGTGTAATTATACTTCAATAAACCACAGAAACAACTGTCAAAAATATCTAAAATCAATGAAGCAGAAAACTGAAAACCAGTATTTGTGTAATTCTCAAAACTTTTGGCCAAGACTGTACATCAGAGGGAAAAACCTCACCTAAATGTATTCATATTACAGTGCAGCTGTCTGTTGAACGAATAATACATTTTACGCCTGCATTTAACATTTATCAAGCTTTGTTTCAGCTTTGTTTACTCCATATTGTAAATGTTATGTTTAAATCTCAGAATTTGCAAAAATATATCAATTATCAATCAATTTAAGTGAAGTGAAGTGATTGTCACTGATTGAAGGTCACACCAACTTCTTTTTTCTAATACTTTTTTAATAATTCATATTTAAAAATGCTTGTTAAAAGGATGGATAGCATATGTATGTATATGGGACAGAGCATTGTATGTAAAGGCTTTTTACTTCCTGTGATTCCAGATCAACAGTTTGCCTGAAAATGTTCATTGGCTAAATCAATTGGATCAATAAATAGCTTTTTAAAAAACACTTACAGTGGTAATTTTAGGTTACATATTAAAAAAAGTGTATCATATTTTTTATTGAAAGCAGCAGACGTGGTTTAAGTTGGATGTTGGGTGGAGCTGGAGGCTTACAGCAATTCTGAACCATTTACAGTCAGGAAATTGTATTTCCCCCTTTCCAGCAGGCATGCGTCTCTTTATTTGGTATCTGTCTGATAAAGTCTCTACAGAGCCTGTGGCTGAATTGTTTAGAACAGGAAGTCAGTGCAATCGACTTTTTACTGCCATGTGTGATCACCTTTCTGGGTTCCTCAAGCCCCTGTACCCCCCATTGCCAGTGATTTAATCAACTTGATTCAGTGCAATAATATATTACACCAAACACACTCATATTTTCTCTGTTTCTGCCATGCAATCTCTCTCTCTCTCATTTTCACTGAGACACAAAATAATGTTTTTCTGAGACTCCACACACTCATTATATGAGTTTGTAATTCTCTCCTGGCCTTATATTAGCTCATATGAGGTTGGTGAACCTCTTGCTCCCTCTGACTGTGTTCGGTGTGTGTTCTCTGGGGAGCTGGAAGATTCTCCTCTTTACCAGCCCTTAACCACGTGTCTCTGCTTGCAGCTTTGTGGTTTGTTGATGCCATCACTCTCATCATAAGCGGTTTAGGTTCCCAAAGCCAGGCGCCAAGCTGTCTGTCACTGTTACCAAGCAACACAATCGTCTCTGGTGAGATTTCACCCCACCTCGTCTCTCCCTCATAGCTACAGTGCTGCATTCGCCAGACAGACCTGTCACACGGTACACGCCCATGCTGGCTGGATCTGAGCAGAGTATGGCAGCATACGCACTAGAGCATTATAAAGCTGTCCTGATATGTGTGGTCTCCACTCTCTAGTGATCCAGCAAAGCCATAGATGCGAGAATCGGTCATTTCACAGGTGGCGCTGGGATTTGATATTGAAGTATCATATTTTTTTTCACTTTCAGAAATATCATACTCTTGTGACCTTTATCTATGGGCTCAGTATGTGACAGGATGGGAGGATTTGTGATAAATAAAGGGGAAAAATAACTCACCGTTGTCCTGGGATATGCTTCCTAAAAAAACAATAAATACTTTAAAACATAATAAAGTTTTAAAACACAAGCGGGAGAGCTATACCATGAGATGTGGTCCCTATGCATGGCAACAGCAGTGTCTACTTCAACACATACAAGATTAAGCTACAGGGTTAGTGTTTCTTATAAAGAGTTTTCTGTTAGTGGATTTTGCTCATAATTGGAGAGGCCTTCAGTTCTGTATAAGCAACCTCAGCAAACCAATGTAAGCAAAACCACAAGTACAATTTATCCTATTGTTCCAGTGTTTAACTGCAATTTTTTAGCAGTGACCACAAAAATGTACAATGAAAAAAAATTTCAGAATCAGCTTTTTGTTGTTACTTAGCAGCTTTGTAAATCATGTTGGGTAAGCCTAATTTTGTCCTTGTTGAAATGACCGAGGGAAAAGGAAAGTCCATGTAAATGAGTTTGTGAAGGGAGAATGATCACTTAAATTAAGTTGATGTAAGGTGTTGGGTCTTGTAGCACTTTACTCTCAAGACATTTGAAAATTCCATCTATTCTATTGATGCCTTACGCAAATCCCATTGCTAAATTTGTATGTACAAATGTTCACCACAAGATGCTGCCACAAACCGTGTTTTACTATGATACTAAGAATAAATAATTACAGTTGAAGAACATTTGAAAATTCCATCTATTCTATTGATGCCTTACGCAAATCCCATTGCTAAATTTGTATGTACAAATGTTCACCACAAGATGCTGCTACAAACCGTGTTTTACTATGATACTAAGAATAAATAATTACAGTTGAAGGTATCAATTAAATCAGTAATTGCGTTTCAAAATTAGGGATGCACTGAAACTATTATATTTTTGACTGCATCTACTCTCATAAAATACATGCCCTTAGAAAACATATCTTCTGCGCACTCTGCATTTTCTTGACCTTTTGACCTCTGTACGTTGTGATAAATATGACATGCAAAGCGACATGTGCACCAATGTGGCATTTTTGTGAACTTCTTTTTGGATCTGGCAACTGATGCGTTTTGAGTTCTGGCAATCGGCACACGCCTGCAGGCTAGTTTTCGTTCCCCGTTATTTCCCCATTTTCAGCCATCGCATTGTGTTTATTTGTGTTTTTAAATAAATCCTTTTTTTCCCTTATGTCCCACTTTCTTCCTCGCCGATGTGACAGCCGCGATTTGTCTGAAACAAGATTTAAGCCATGTGCTGGTCACAGTTTTTGCTTGTCATCATCATTTGTTGGTGCATCACTATACAAAATAGATTTGCGTCTATTGAAATGCCGGGGTGAAAATAAAGCCCATATGAAAAAATGCTTTTTATTAAGGATTAATATGTAATATTAAAATAACTACTCAAATACGGAGGCACAGTTTAGTATTGCGAGACAACATTAGAATTTTCCACAGTCAGAAAATCACTGGGATCTTATTAGGTTTAAAGAGTGTGTTTGAGTGAAAGGAAATATTATTTTTTTATAATTCCCATTCATTTATATGCTGTTTGCATGTAAAATATCACCAATCACACAGCACAGCAGTTCAACATTATGTAAAGACTGTTTTGAAGAATCCTCTAGAATGTGGAAAAAAGTATTATGCTCTCTTTTTCTGTATTCTGGACAGAAGAAATGTGCCTTTGAAAATATAAAAATGATTTGTCAATGTACTAAATGTTGTAGGCTACAGTTATTGACAACCTTAACTGTGGAAATGATATAGAGGTTATGTTATGGTTTATTCTCTCCTGTCTGCCCAGACGTTCAGTATAGCTTGTGAAAAAATAAAAAATCTCACACACCAACACATTCCTTTCTACGTGTTACTCACCAAAATATTTATCTCTAAAGGAAATAGTACAATATTTACTGTGGTAAATATTATCACATATATTATCAATAATTACTCCAGCATTTTAAGCAGTAAAGTCACAAATTTACATACTTGCATACAGTGCACTAATAACCTTTGAAATGTGTTCTTGCAGGTCCATTGCTAAAATGCTGGTTTGTTCAATAACTAATAATGCTAATAATTGTTTTACTGACACATATGATTTTCCTGCAAGCATCCTATTATTGCTTTGAAAGAGGTCTTTTTTTTTTGGTTTTTCTTTTGGAAGAAAAATTAACATAATGATAATAAGGAGTGGCTTCCGTCTGGCCACTATCATATAGGCCTGTTTGGTGGTTTGCTGCACAGATGGCGGGCCTTCTAGAAGGTTCTCATCTGTCCACAGAGGACCTCTGGAGCGCTGACAGAGAGATCATTGGATTTTTGGTCATCACCCTGACTAAAGCCCTTCTCCCACGATCACTTAGTTTAGGTGGTCATCCATCTCTATCCTGGTGGTTTTGAACTTTGTTCACTTATGGATGATTGAGGCCACTGTGCTCATTGGGACCTTCAAAAGAATCAGAAAATTTTCTGTAACTTTTTCCATATTTGTGCCTCAAGTCAATCCTGTTTTTGAGGTCTACAGACAATTCCTTTGAAGATTGGTTTGTGCTCTGACATGAAATGTCAACTGTGGGACCTTCTATAGACAAGTGTTTGCTTTTCCAAATGTCCATGTCCAATCAACTGTTTTTTTTTTCCCACATATGGACTCCAAATAAGCTGCAGAAACATCTCAAGGATGATCAGGGGAAACAGGAGGCATCTGAGCTCAATTTTGAGCTTCATAGCAAAGGGTGTGAATACTTATGTACATGTGCATTCTCATCTTTTTTTGAGGGTGTCTGATAAATGCTGTAAATGTTATTTTTTTTAGTTTTAATACATTTGCCAAAACCTCATGTAAACCTTTTTCTTTTATGAATTTGTGGTGTTTCGTGTAGTTTTTCCCTTTGGCTTGAATTGTTGTAAGGGTCTCTCTGACATGCATAAAGTCGAAATGAATGGATTTTTTCTAAGAGATCCCATGTGGCAGGTAGAACATCACACATGCAGATTTCTTCTCTGATTTACCTGTATGTTCCAATTTGACCAGTTTTATCTCGTTGGCGGAGCTGTGAAGTAATTGGCAGCCAATCGGATTAGCACGGGGCACTGTATTACCCTGCTTATTGTTGTATGGAAGTCTGACTGACAGTGTGCAAATCCTCAGAAAATGAAAATACATATTTCATAAATGAGTGGTGTAAGGTGGTGGTGATTTGACTGGGACTGTTTATGTTTTTTTACTGATGATAGAATTATACATATCTTACATGAAAACTGTTTTCTGAGAGAGCAAAAGGAATGAACAGCCATTTTACCTCTATCTTTTACCTTTGTATGAAAGTTTCACAGTAGATCATCAGTGAGGCCAGCTGAAATTCCAATTAAATCTATATGGATTACGTGCTGCAGTTCAAAGAATGGGAAATGTCTGAGTAAAATTATATGATGTATAATGTCTGGGCAAGTAGCCAGTTCACAATCATTATTTTAGAGAAGGGTAGAAGAGGTGTTGAAACTGTTTTTTTGTGCTCCTGCATCTTTACATCCCCTGAGCCACCACACTTTTACACTTTTATACCATTTCTTTCTAACACTTTCTTTAGTGTTTTCATTCTCATCAAACTCGTGCCATTACAGTAAGCAGTGTGGGAGGTGCAGGGTGTTCTGTGCTACTCCTGCTGTCATAGTTTTCTGTCCTTGAGATTACAAGAGTCTCTCTTTGCCTTCATCTGACCTTTTCTGAACCCCCCCTCTCTCACATTCAATTAACACGACAGTTTTGTTCCTTAATATCATCCTTAATTCTTATGATGCCACATGCTTTTGTGGCATCACAAGTGCATTTGTTTGAGTGCAGGTTTTGGAATGTGAAATATGGACATGAGCGAGTTCCTCCAAGTAGGCTGTTAATGTGATCAGTCTCGTGTCTGTTGCAGACATAGCAGTGACAAGTGACATCACTTTAAAATTAAAAGAGCTGTATTGACAGCAGGGGCAGTTGGGGCACAGGAAAGTGAAAGGGATTATATTTACGTTGGATGTCACAGTAGATTGCTTTTGTGAAATTAAGGGTGTCAGAGGACAGACTGCTAGTAACCACTAGCAGTAAGCAAATGCTAATGCTTTTAGTTTCCCCATGGTGAGAGTCCAGCCAATGTCCATGATAATTTAAAATCCTGCTGGGGTCACGCAAGGAATTATGAAATCTGCCCCCACCAGGATGATGCACCAATGAGACACATGGCTAATAAAGTTCACAATGAGACTCCTTTTGCTGATCTGTGTCAGCAGTAAACCTGAGCTTCAGGATTCTTATTGGTGTGTCAACTCATGCATGAGTTCTGCTGTGTCCCACAACATGGGATGTGACTGAGTGGACTATATTAAATACCAACAGGTTTGGTCAGTAATGAGTTGTAATGTAATTTTTTTAATCCATTACAGTTTCTGTAGGAAAAGCTTCAATTACATCAATTACATTTAATTAATTATTGAAAGGTTCATGATTACAATTTTCATTACAACTTAATATTGTACACAAAACCTCACCAATATGTTTAAAAATAGTGGTGTATCATGGGAGTGGTATTTGTGTTAACTAATGAAGGCTCGGTGACAAAAATCCCTGAGAGTTGGATGTTTTTTGTTGAATGTGACAGAAAATGACAGAAAAAGAACACACATATAAATATTAGTTTTATCTATAGACCTTCAAAATTGTATTGTGTTGACCCTTGCGCACTGTGATGCTTTGTCACATGATCAATACATTGGAGTAGATCTGAAACTAAGGTGGAGGAAAGGATGATTGTAGCAGTGATTTATTCTGTATGTTGATAATATAGTTGAATTTTATCACTTATAATCTTACTGCGACACCACAAGGAAGGATCTATGCTGCTAAAAAATACTGAACAGGCCTGCCAGATTTGTTTTGACAGTGAACAGGTGCTGATTTACCAGGATGGTGGTGGTGAAGAACGGAAGACCCCTGACCAACCACTGACCAAATTAATCACATTATTCAATGTTTCAGAATTTAAGAATATTTATTTATAATTTATACAAGTAATCAAATGTAATTTCAAATGTAGTTTCATTACTTTAATATAGTAATTGAAACAGTACTATTACATTTCAAATAACTATTTACATTTAAAGTAATTTTTCCAACTATCATGTTTCCATGTCTAGGGGAAAGAGACAGTGACAAACGGTGTTCGACTGTTCTAGTTCGAGCTCACTAACTCGGACAGACACCATGAAGAGAGGGTTCAGTGATCAGTATGGCTTTATTCCATGAGTAACATGTACAGCAAACAGTAATTAACGTAAAGAAGAACTACAGGACAGCAGGATAACAAGATGATAGCCGTTTCCCCCTCCTTTCTCCTTTGAACGTTCACGCTGATCATGCAGCCAACCATGTCCGTGGGTGGGGCCACAACTCCACAAATGCCGGAAGGACACGTTCTGCACGTGAAAGTCCTGCAGACAAACCGAAGACAAACAAACAGACCAACCCGCAGGGCATGGGTCGAAACACCAACACATGCTTTGTTTTGCATAGACATCAAAGACCACAGCAAGTAGCTTGATTTGACATTGCTCCCACTGCACAAAAGACACATTGCTTATTGACATTTATTTTTTAGTTTCCTGTTTCAGTAGTGTAGATTTGTACAATTTGCCTTGTATTTGTTGTTGTATATGTAGGTTTAGTTCAATGTAGAGCAAAAGTCATTAGTAACCTTTCTTCTTTCTTTGACTAAACAGACCCTTTTTTGGCTCGTCATTTTGCAAATTTTCAAATTGACCACAAGTGAGTGCACTTGGAGCTGGATGCTCACCAAGGGTAAACATCATGTAGAAGATCCAACTGAAAGTGACTGGACACCCATCTGCTCAGACCTGTGGTGTGTGGCCATGTGTGTCTCTCTCTGTGGCCTTGTCCATGAGTGGCTGACCAAATTAGCTGGCTAACCATTGTGGCTGCACTTTTCCCCATGAATAAACTACACCTGGGGCAATCCTAGGAGACAGGCTTTGGTGTTACATCAAAACAGGCTTTATTATGATTCTGAGCAAGAGCGAAGGAGACAAAGAAAGCAAAAAAAAAAGTTTGTCCAATTTGTGATGACATCGCAGTTATCTCAGCATGTTGCGTTTTGCCTATAAACATGAAGATTAGTGGCTTTTGCTAATGACGCTGAACTTTGTGTTGACATCTGATATCAACTGTTGTGTTTACTCCACCTCAAGCTATCTTTTAATTCAATCAAATAAGCTCTAATCTGTCAGTCTGCTTACCTTGTTTATTGCCCATGTTGAAAAGATCCCGTCATTTTTTATACGAATACAAATCATTTTCATTGCCGAACTCATTTAAACACATCAGTGATTAATGCATTAGGACTTTGCTTGGAGTCACTGTGATTTGTCAGTTAGGGCTGATCCTCTGATGCTGTAAATGCAGCCTTGTTCCAATTTCAATTAGCAACACATTTCAGGGTAAATATCTACAAGTGCTGTTCTACAGATATTGAAATTTCAGTTTTGTGTGGATGAACCTCAGTCACCAATGAGACATGCCTGGGAGCGGCATGAGTCGTCCTCTGGAAATGACCTCAGAATTGAACTCAAATACACTTTCTGCTGAGTCACCATACACAGCAGGCCATGAACACTACTCACAGCAGTACTGTTCTCCAGTGAGATGCCCTCATGCAGCATGTCTTTAGTTCCATATATCTGCATATTTTTCATTCATTTTCTGGCAGTGTATTTTTGAGCTGGAAGTGTGTGGAGGTGTGACTATAACATGAAAAACTGATGAGAAAATAATGCTAGACATAAAAACAGTGTATGTGATCTTCTTTCATTTGAATTTAATGTCTTCTCTATGCACCTTTCTTAATTGCCATATGTGTGTGTGTGGGGGGGTGGGTGGGTGTATGTGTATTAAGGTGTCTCTAACTGTCAGATACCCAGGTGAGGTGTCATTCTACTGGTCCCAATTAGTAGGTGTGCTTGTGACATGCAGTGCAGACCAGAGAAAGAAATATGATGTTAATTGATGTCTCTGTACTTTCTGCTTCAAGCAGTGGTATGTGTTGGACTACTTTGGATCTAATTTTTTCCTCTCTTTATCTCTCTGCAGGTGATTCATCACAAGTCAGTAAGTCAACATTTTACTCTTTCTGCTGTTTCACTCTGGTTTGTATCTCCTGTTTAATTTTCTGAGAGGGTTATTTGTCTTTTTGATAATAATGTGCAAAAAAGAATTATATATATATATATATATATATAGAATGAATGAAAACATGAATGTGATATCACATAGTAATCACTATTCTTGATGGCACAAAATTACATTTCCCTTTATTCAATCCCCAGTCAGAAAAAATGAAATTGTTTCAGTCCTTACGCCCCCACTTAGCAGTGGAGTCAGGTCAGAATACTCTGCAATTACAATTTGTTTATTGAGAAATCAACTTGCCCTTCCATTCACCTCACTGAAAATAAATCATTTACTTCGTCCACCCCCCCACCACAGACACACACACACACACACACACACCATCTAAGAGTCACACAGTGTGGCCATTTAGTCTATAGCTCACAAAGCAAGGGACTTGACTTTATTGGTTTCAATCAATCATGTTCTGGTTTAAGGGTGAAAATCTGAAAGCAGTAAGCACAGAAGAATGAAATGAAGACATATGAGAAATTATTGTAGTGAAAATTCAAATAATCTAGAGTGAGAGAAAATTACTTTGTGACCATAATATAATTGTGCACTCATACCCTTTCTGTCTTGAAAACAAGGTGCCATAGCATAGTTGCTCTGGCCTCTGCACTGTTTCTGACAGGAGAGGACTCAACCTTCTGTGTATTGCTGATGCTGAAGGGCAGGTTTGGTATATCCACCCAGTTGCCACTGTATTGAATAAGATTTTCTTCATGCTTCAAATGAATTATGAGCAATGCTACTAAAACTGCTTCCCTGGTCCTGCTCCTATCCAAGCCTTTAAGTAGGAAAAGCATGCTTTTGTCTTGTGACCCTCAGAGTACTTGGGTGAAAGCCCTGTTTTAGTCACAACTTTACTCATTTGTCGTTGTGGAATGCCAGATTATACATGTTTCTTTTCTAGTCTTCCTAAAGATAGGCTTCAGGCTTTTGCTTGAACTGGGAAGTAAAATTGTTGTCAAGACAAGCAGGAAAAGAATGCATTTACATTGCCTGCTGAAAGTTTTCATAGTTCTTAATCATTGCTGTTACAGCCTTATTCCAAAATGGATTAAAATAATGTTACCTGGTATAGGTTACCAGTTAATGTTATTTTGCACACTACACCAGATAGTAACAAAGTGTAAAAAGTTTGCTTGAAACTTTACATTATTTGTTTCTACAAGCTTTAACCCCTTTTTTGGGCAGTTCTTTTTTGTAAAACTAAAACCTCTCAAGTTCCAAGTTCTGTTGGGTTCAATCGTTGTTTCTTCAGACCATATAATTTTCTTCGTCATGACCTGCGTCATGCAGTGTAGGTTAAGGAATGAGACTCAGGAGCATGACATTGTGAGAATAAAGTATAATTAATAAACGGATAACTGGCATGATGGCTGAACAAATAAAAGAACGCAAACACAAAGGTAAACTTAACAAGGCAATTTCACCGTAAACCCCCTTACACCTGTTCGGTCTTAAGGACTGCAAATCAGTTCAATGGTGCCACCTGCTGTCTCCAGGGGCATTCGTGGCATCACAATCTGAGAGTTCTTCAGGTGCCTTTTAGCAAACACCAGGCAGACTGTCATATGTTCATATGAGCATCCTAGAATTTGGCTTGCAGTTGTTTAGGGGGGTTGTTTTACGAAAGTCATTTATGTAAATAAGGACTGCTTGACATCAGAAATGTTTCTTGTGATGAATCCCACACTAAAAAGACAAAGAAACAGTACAAATTACACATTGAAACATTTATCATATCTTAATTTACTCTAGCACAATTATCACAATTCTAATTTTTATTTTTAGGAAGCGCTTTAGTTTAAGTTTTAGGCAGGGGAAAAGATCTGGCAAAATGTGGAGATGATTAAATGTGTTATTGCCAGTGGAAGGTGTTTACCACAAATAGTAGCATGACAAATTGAAAAGGATGAGGGTGCAGTGAGATCTGTGGAGTCTGGAATATAACCTGTACTTCAAGGGGTATAAAATCAATATGGAAATGGACTAAAATGGTGAATCTGTGAAGGAATAAGGGAAAACTAGCCCATGTTTTCTGAACTGAAATCTAAAATGTTTGGACATGTAGCGCTTCTGGTTGTCAAACCAAATCCAGTTGTGAAATTGTCTGACAGCTTGAGGTTGTGGAGGCTGTTCAACATTTTTCACAGCTTCCTGGGCTTGCTTCTGCTAAAAGTGATTGAGGGTCCAATCAAAGATGGGTGACAAGGAAGATCCCAACCCCTTACTTAACCTGAAGTTATGAGAGGTCTTTTCTGATATATTATAAATAAGCATGGGCGAGTCAGGAAGATAATCTCAACACTCATAAATTTCTCATGTACTAAACGATACTACTAACTAAGCCAGATAAATGGCTGAAGTGGTTTCCTGTCGAAAGGGAAACAGGGGAATTTCAAGAAACAATTCAACCCCGCCCCCTTAACCACCCAGTTCTCCTTGTATATCTCTCTGGTCACCTTGTTTAATTGTAGTTGAAAAGAACAAGATAAAACAGAGTGAGGAAAGAGATGGGGGACAAGACCTCATTTTCTTCTGCTTTCAAGTCAGACCATGTAAGGTTTTTTTTTTTTTGTGCATGTTCACATGATAGAAGGCTTTCATGAAAGTAGGCAGAAGCATCAGTGTGTGTAATTTTATTAGATTGAGTTCCTCAGGTGGCAGCACAAGAGGAGGAGGGCTAGGACTGGGGACTGGGAAATCCGTCTCAAAGCCTGAGCACAGATGGTAGAAAAGCTCTATGACATGAGAAAAGAAGTAGTCTCATAAGAGATGAGTACACACCAACTGAATCTTTCCTTTAATAATTTTACTAAATATTTTTTGTAAATTAACATTTTAAATCTCACAAAGATTTTCAATTTTGGAAAAAAAAATGAAAAAACCTGGTTGGTTACATTTCATTGCATGTTGTATATGTATGACTGCATTGAAAACTGGGTTCAGAATGATTTGGCCATGTTTGCCTACGGCACCAATATGTCCAGAAATGTCCCCAGGTATAATTACTATTCATAATTAGGACCTTACCTGAAACACAAAAATGACACCTGCTCTGGCGTGCACCACTTTTAATATGAACGAATGAATGAATGAATGAATGAATGAATTCAACTCATAATTTAATGTATCAAACCATTTTGTGTTCAAACTAGATAACAACATTAGCTTACATGATTACTGCATCTAGGAACTTTGCAGCTGATTGGCTTAAAATCATGATCAAGTTTGCTCAAATACAGCATTTATCTGTCACCCTTAGCCAGAGCACCTTACAATCAATAGTTACAGGGACAGTCTCTGGAGACACTCAGGGACACAATAGTTGTAAGTGGGGTTTGGACCTGGGTTTTCTGTTTGATAGGCGAGTATGTTAACCACTATGTTTCTACCACCCTTGTTAGATGTTAGCTACATATGACTTTATAGCAAATAATGTGTCCATGTTTGTCCATATTTATTAAATGTTATTATTAAAAAGTGTAGTTGGTTTTCTGTTGTGATTGGTTCAAAACCTGGCATCTGGGCTAGTCAAACATGTGAAACACAGTGTCCAGACTGTTTGAGATCCAATTACTATGTAAGGCAGACTTACTTTTGAGGAGCATGATGTACTCATTTACACCTTGCATTAGCATACATTTTTTTAATTTGATTGTGTTTTGAACTAAAAGGAAACGCTGTCTGTCATTTTTTTTGCCTCAATTTGCTTCCTCATAGGTGTTTTACAACTGATGCTGCTGTAGAATAATGTCTAGCTGTGAGGGGGATCATTGGACAGCAAGTTATCAAAACAGTAAAACCATAAATTAATAATGTCAGTGATAAGCTCAATGATAAGCTTCAATGTATAGATATGGTGCATTCAAAAGGTACCTGACATTTGCTTCTGACATTTTCAGCGCCATGGCCTTATTCAACAAACTTGTGACAAACTTGGGATTTACTGTGTTTGTGTGAATAAACATTACATGGTGCAAGATAATGAATTCAAGACAAAAAATATGTTTGATACAGCTCGATACAGACACAAGTCAGCTTCTCTGATTTGTCTGTTTTACAGCAGTTTGGTTATTCAAGTTAGTCAGGGGTAATTGGCAGGGAAGGAGCATGGTGGCGGTTGTATCCAGCATGGCTCCTGGGATTATTGCAGTGCTTTCAATGTGAGAATTGTTTCTGTCAGCATTCGCTGCTTCTCACACATTAGCAATGTCACAGACATTTATCAAGCCTCACATATTGGAACAAGAGAAGGAGGAAGGAAAGCTGGAATGAGAAAGGGGAACAGATGGATGAAAAGAAATTAGGGCACGGAAGAAGAAAGAAGAGAGAATGATTGATTTTAAGTGAGAAAGTGAGCTTTTCACTAAAACTTACATCTTACAACAACAGTTTGTAATTTTTATATTTTCTTTTTATAAATATGTATATCTTTAACACTTAAAACAGATATGTCTTTTGGAGCTGCTTACTGTGTTCTATGGCTGCATTCATGTCTTGCACCTTAAACATAATTATCTATGTGAAATACCAAGTTTGTAGTAAAAAATATTACAGATAGTTAATGTAATGTTTTGTCCTCTTCTGTTTATTTAAATAAAATGGGCACAATAAATCGACTTTACCACAACATGAAGCCAGTACTAGCTGTCAGGATGTATTGAGAAGAACAGCAGCAGTACTGGACCGACAGGAATGACATTTTTAATCAGACTGAAGAGGACAGGGCTGTCATACACCTCAACTGAACACAAGAGTCAGCATGTATAAGAATTTACACACTAGTTTGGTCTAAGTAAAAGTATATGCACATATAGCATCATACACAAGAGTGACAATAAAATGTGACAATATTTATATATGTAACACTTAATTGCATACATTAAACATATGCAACATGTCTTTGTGAAAACAGACTTGTATGTGTGTGTGTTATTGTGTTCACCCATCTACAGAGTTTGAGTCTGCTACACTTTGAAGTGTTTAGACTGCATTTGTCGAGCTCTATTTCAGTGTGAGCACATGAGCAGCTCTGTAGTGTTTCTCCTGTTGCTGTTTTCACTTCAGATTTCATCCATCGCACCTCTGAACCCCGTTGTTGATCGATTTTAAATCCAATAAAGAGGGATGATGCCAATTAATCAAGCTGTCAGAGGAGCTGCTGCTAAGGGGCTGTTTCTAGAAAACTGTGTGTGGGGCAGAGCGAGTGTTTGAGTCTGGGGAAGACCCTGGATATATATAAGATACATGTTGAATTGGAACATTTTTGAAGAATTAAAATGCTTATTTAAAAACTAATTATTAAAATATTTCTGGTCTAAGTTTAGGATATGTTGATTTAACTGACATTTACAGTGTTTCAACAACAAAGTGACCTAAGTTGTAAAGAGGTTGCCTTGGTTTATTGTGAGACTCTTGATACTTTTATATGCATAAATAACTTGTCAAATGCTACCGGTACACATGAATCATGATGATACTCCTACCATGTTTTTGTTATTTATTTAAAGGATTTTCATGAAACAATCATATTAATAATTACCCATGATAGCGACTTTAAACATGTGTCTCCTATTTGCTCCATGGTGCAAATTAATGCTGATGTGCCAAAGAAAGATTACTTGTTTGGATGAGTAAGCATTATTATTACTCTTATATAATGGTGGAATTACCATGGACCGGCACATTGGTAATTGAATGCATTCTATCTGTCTTTCTGTCTGTCTTTCTGTCCGTCTATTTAGTTAATTTATTACAAACAAGGCAACAAAGCACGCATGGTAACACTTTACAGGACACATAATACACGCAATGACCAGACACAGACATAAATAAAGAAGATTTATACAGATAACAGCGGTGCAAACACTCAGGAATTTGGGTAATCTCTGGTCCAGACATGCCCACAATGCCAGCCGATGAAATAAAATAATGAGCTGATCTTTTATTATGTTGCTGCTTTTATCATTGGATGATATCAGTGTCAGATGTTGACATTGGGAGGTCATTAAAGATTGAGCAGGCAAAGTTTGCTGCCCCAGAGAGATGCTGAAGATGCTGCTCTAGGTTTACATGCAGCTGTGTGCCTTGGGTGTTTTGGGCTTCAGTGTGTTCCTTTTTTCTTTCTCTCTCCCTCTCACCTGATTTGTATCTATCTCAGTCTTTCCATTTTCTGACTCTTGCTGGAGCTTGGATATTATTTGTGTTTAAATATAACTTGATTAAATATAACTTAAGGAGTAAAAAAATCCCGACCACTTTTTTTGAGGACTGAGAGTAGAGACTGTTGTAGATTTCATTCCTTCCTCCTCTAGGTGCATTTAATGAGTATTGTCTTTATCTTTCAGACACACAGTAACAGACAAAAACACACATGTAGAGGACAACTCCCAGTCCCAGAACAGAGACGAGTTCATTTAGAGGAGCATGCAGAGATGAAGTCACCACAAGACAAAAGCTGGGTGTGTGTCTGAAGGGTGTGGGCGGTCTGCAGTGCAGCCACAGTGCTGATGAGAGGATGAGGAGAGCAGCACTCATCTCTCTGCCTGCCTTTCAAAGTCAGACATGGAAGGCTGGGGCATCTCCCTGCAGTGCAGATAAGCAGGGTTTTCATTTAGATGCTTTTATTTCGGATCATTTATTCGGTGCCAGAGTTTTGGCTTTGGCTGAGTGTGTGCATATGCGTGTATGTGAGTTTACCTTTGTCTTTACAAGCTTGGCTGTTAAAAATATCTCTGGCTGCAGAATGACTCCAATTAAATACAGCGTGGCAGTGGTGGACAAATGATATCAATGTGTTGTCCTTTCACCCCACATTTCTCATTGCACTCTTAAGGAAGCAAATAACTTGTTGCTCAAGTTATTGTTATTATCCTCTCTATTTCTGTTTTCTTTATTGGCTGAAACATGCATTACATAAACATTTCTGGACTCATTTGCACACCTTCACCCTACGTGTTACAAATATTGTATGTTTAAAAACATAAAATTGTAATATTGGGTTATGTTTGGAATATTTGCATTTTGGTTCTACCTGAATATATTTATATTATATTTAAATATTTACAGCATTTAGCAGATGTCCTTATCCAGAGCGACTTACAATCAGTAGTTACAGGGACAGTCCCCCTGGAGCAATTTAGGGTTAAGTGTCTTGCTCAGGGACACAATGGTAGTAAGTGAGATTTGAACCTGGGTCTTCTGGTTCATAGGTGAGTGTGTTACCCACTAAGCTACTACCACCACTTGCAATATTTGCAAGAATATTTGCAATTTTGAGGTCTATTGCAGTTGCAAAAGCAATTCACTGCATATCATACCATGTATGACTGTGTACGTGACAAATAAAATTTGAATTTTGAATACAGTGGTGGAAATTAATTTATAACACTTTTAAAATACTTTCTTCTCGTTCTCTTCAAATAAACTTGCAATTGAAATTATAGACTGTTAATTTATTTGTTAGTGGGCAAAAAATGTTCAGGGGATTAAATAATTATTTCCCCAACTGTATATTTTTGTATGCATGAATAGAGAAACGCAAATATTTGTACAACCCCACTTCCCTAAAAAGTTGTCTTCCTACATTTTATTCACAATTGAATATAGAACACATTGAGAATCAGAATTGTGTTTATTGGATAAGTATGTAAGCGAACACATGCTGTCTCTCAAGCACAACAGTAGAAAGAACAATATACAGTATAGCCTAAACAGCCTATACAGAAAATACAAAAGGTTATAGAAATTATAACACAAGTGTACATAAGGTGCAGTTGCAATATGTGTGACAGTTCAGCTGTTTAAGAGGGTGATAACAAGGGGAAAGAAACTGTTTCCATGTCAGCTGGTCCTGGTCCGCAGGCTTCTATATTGTCTGCCAGAGGGCAGCAGGTCAAAAAGTTTGTGTCCAGGGTGTGACTGATCTGTGATTATTTCCCCTGCCCTTTTCCTGGTTCTTGAGAAGGACAGGTCCTGTATGGAGGGCAGGGGGCACTGATGATCTTTTCTGCTGTCAATACTGTTCCTTGCAGTCTGTTCCTGTTCTGTTGAGGGCTGCTTCATACCAGACTGTGATGAAGGAGCACATGACAGACTCAGTCACTGCAGAGTAGATCAGGATCAGCAGCTCCTGTGGAAAACTGTTTCACAGGATGTATATCCTTTGCTGGGTCTTTTTAAGGATGGAGGAGACAATGGTCTCCCATCTCAGCTCCTGGGAAATGGTGCTAAAATGGTGAAAATATTTTTTACTACTAATCCATTCAATTATGGCATCAACATGTTTAAAAAAAGTCATTGTGGCTCAGCAATCTGCATATCACACAACAATTACAACCCACTTTTTCTGTGTATTATTCTGAACACCATTCCTGTTGAAATTTTTAAAATGTTGCTTGTAGATAAATGAAGTAAAACTGTGAGCCTGAAGCACTACCCAATATGAGGGTGTGTATAAGGCGGACTTATAAGAAACTGACCACATTTCATGCCAAAGCCCTGAAGGCAAAACATGAACTATAGCACACCCACTGAGTCTCTGTGTTTGTGCCTGGCCATTTGTGTTGGCCTTCATGCAGTGTTGTCATCTGGTTCTTGGAGTTAGCAGGCTGCTCCTCTCTTGCTATCATACAGTAAAATGCTGTGCTTGTGTGAGAGAGATGGTAGCACAGTATCAAACAGTGGATGGACCCTGGGGGACCTTTGTTTTTTCCTTTAATGTGTGACACAGCACCCTCTCAGCCTGCTCTGCAGTGTCTTCTCTCTCCCATTGCCTGGCTTCAGTAACAGGCTGCTGTATGGGTGTATGCTGGAGTCTCTGGAATGATACTGAGTTGAACTTGGGACTGAAATAAGAAACATAGGGGAGCTGCTTAAGAGAAAAATCAGCCTTCATGGAACAATCTGTTTTCACAGGTAAGGATTAGTGAAGTTGAAGTTGAGCTTTATTATAATTTCAGCTACATACATGTACTAAGTGAAACGAAACAATGTTTCACTGGAACCAGGTGCTACATGTAACATTTAAACAATTAAACAATGCCAGTCTAAAGGGGAAAGTCCTGTGGGATGAAGCTGTTGCACAGTCTGGCAATGAAGGCCCGAATGCTTTGGTACCTTTTCCAGATGGTAGGAGGGTGAAGAGTGCATGTGAGGGGTGTGTAGAGTCCTTCACAATGCTGGTTGCTTTAAGGATGCAGCATATGTTGTTAATATCCGTTATGGAGGGAAGAGAGGCTCCGATGATCTTCTCAGCTGCCCTCACTTTCTGCTGTAGGGCCTTGCGGTCCAATGCGGTGCAGTTTCCAAACCAAAATCAATTATCTTTCTATAGAAGGTTGTGAGGACGGGTGGTGGAGATGGGCTTTCTTCAGCCTTCGCAGGAAGTAAAGATGCTGCTGAGCTTTCTTGACTGTTCATCTAGTGTTGAGAGTCCAGGAGAGGTTCTCCTTGTCACGTCCATGCGGGCATGACGAGGCGAGTGCACAGAGAGGAGGACGAAGAGTGACGAGGAGACGAGGAATGAAGGACGCTATCACCTGACATCACGAAACAGGGGTTTATTGGTGATTCACAGGACAGGGGAGACATTCGAGATGTTGACAGTGGTGAACACGGAACATAATTTTCGGAACCCCTTTTCGGACATTTACATTTACATTTACAGCATTTATCAGACGCCCTCATCCAGAGCGATAGTATTTACAGGGACAGTCTCCCTGAACCAACTTAAGGTTAAGGGTCTTGCTCAGGGACACAATGGTAGTAAGTGGGATTTGAACCCAGGTCTTCTGGTTCACAGGCAAGTGTCTTACCCACTAGGCTACTACCACCTTTTATGGAGGGAAGAGAGACTCCGATGATCTTCTCAGCTGCCCGGACCGGACGATCCGGACCGGACCGGACCGGATCGTGTCACTCCTCTAGATAAACACCGAAGAACTTTGTGTTCTTGACGATATCCACACAAGATCAGTCAATGTTCAGTGGAGAGTGGTCCCTCTGTTCTCTTCTGAAGTGAACAATCCATACATTTTTGTCCACATTCAGGAACATATTCACATTCAGGAACCTCCTCTCTGTATGCTGACTCATTGTTCTTGCTGATGAGACACACCATGGTCATGTAATAAGCAAACTTGATGATGTGGTGCGAACTGTGCATCACTTCACAGTCATGGGTCAGCAGGGTGAACAACATTGGACTGAGAAGTGTGGTGGTGCTGGAGATGCTGTTCCCAATTCAGACAGACTGAGGTATCTCAGTCAGGAAGCCCAAGATCCAGTTGCAAAGGGAGGTGTTCTCAAACTAATGGATTATTGCTTGATTTTTGTAAAAGATATGGCTTTTTTGAAGCCATAAAAATTCAAGGAAAATGTGTTATGTATTTATGAGACATATAATATGTCACACAGAGCACTGTTTAAATGCATTGTTTTGGCAACATGTGGCACATATTTGTTTTGATCTAATTATTCACATATCTTATTTTTAATAACATAAAGTGTAGATTTATGATCCCATGTCCTTCATTCTTTGCCTCCCTAATTAACAGCATACCTGTTAGATTTGAGAGTAATTTGTAGTGAAAGTTGATGGCATTTCACAGATTCACAAACTTGGATTCTCTAGAGAGAATGGAAGAACACCCCCATCTGTATTTATGTTTCTCGGACCAGCTGTTATTTTTTTCACTCACAGAAATAACAAATGTGTAGATATTTGGACATTTTAGCTGTTTATTAACATATCTAATTAAAATAATATATTTAAAAAAAAATTGTTACTGGATGATCACAGATTCAAACCAACCAGAGACGACCAAGGAAGTACTCTTCAACACTCTTTAATGCAGAGTCAGGTGAAGGATGGGCACGGGATGGGCACAGGATGTCATTAAACTGAGTGATGGGTTAAATGCAGAGACCACATTTCAATGTGTGCACTGGGTGCTGTAATGTGGTGTGTCTGTAATGCTGTAATGTGACAACTTTCACTATAAAAACAATTTGGTCTTCCTTTATTGCTGTGTCATGGCACGATGCAGGCAGAAAGAAACAGATGCAAATGCACGACTAACAAAACGTCGTTAGGGCAGTGTGGACTAAAAAAGGGACTAGAAATAAACAGTTTTTCTGCTAATTGAAGCAAATCAAAGACCTTGACTCTTGAATTTGAAAACATCATGTGACCATGGAGAAATAGTTGACCCCCCCCCAACCAACGACACACACACTTTAGCATCGGTTTTATTGTGTGATTAATAGTATTCTCTTCATTAAATCAGCATGCACTTCTTTCACTGTGCCAACCGAAGACAACCAAAAATACCCCAGCAATAGGGTGTGTTTCTGCTGCCCGTCACAACGTCTTGGGTTACTTAACTCTACTGCAGACCTCATAGCACAGTTGAGGAATGGAGGTAAATTAAAAAAGGATTTGATGGAGCCAAAGGAGACGGATGTGTTTATGTAGCTGATTGCCAGCCGAGCAACGGTAATGAGAAGAATTACAGTGCTGATAGAAGAAGATTAGGTGCTTTTACAGGGCAAGGGCCAAGATGAACAGCCAGAGGCAGAGATTGAAGACAATGTCATTGTCATGCATTATGCTCTATCTTCAAGCTAGACATTCCATTCTGCTCCCAATTCTCAGACGGCAAAAAATAAAATGACAGATAAAATAAACATAAAGCGTTGGAGAGAAGAGGCACATTCCATAACTTACTGGAAAGACAGAGAGAGATTAGACTCTTCTGTCATGTTCAATAGAGGCAGGCTGCTGGTTATTAAATTGTCAGTGCAGTCTGAGGAATACACTTCTGGTGACGCCTACATATGGAGGGGGAGTTTCAAATATGAATTTTAATGTACCTTTATTGCCATGAAGGTTTTATAACTGATTTTTTTTATCCACTCTTCATCATTCATTTTTGAATGCGGTGGAGATTCACAGACCTGCTAAAATCAGGATCCGATCCTTTCTCCTCTTTGTACATTTTGTAATAACAGCTGTTGTTTGGGCCATACAACAATCTCAGTTTCACACGTTCCGATTTCACACTTCATTCGCAGGCTATCATATGGCTTCATTGGCAGATGGACGAGGGACATATGCCTTGACATATTGGACCCACTCTTGATTTTATTTTCACCAGTGGTGTCCAATACAGGGCCTTTCCCTGATAGATTCTCCTGATACAAACAAAGGACTTTCATTTATTGGGTTAATAGCACAAATAGAAATTGGATATGCATTTACTAAATACCAACTTTGAATAATCAATTCATAGGCACATTCTTATTTGATCTCCATGTTTAGCCACATAGGCAATGTTTCTACACCTGCATGTCCGTCAGTGCCTGTCACTTTGCAGCTTCATCTTTAATCACTGCTACAAGCAGCTTTTAATCACCCCCTCATGCTGGGACTGACATTTCCTAAATCCGGCTGGCTCTGATTAAGATTGGGAGCCTGGAGTCATTTTCCTTTCCCCAGTTACTCTTCTCCATGATTGTAGCATTCCCCAGGGAGAGCTTACAACCTACACCATCTCACACACATTCGGGGAGTGGGAGATGTAGGCAGCATCTACTTTCTTTACCACATTTTTGCAAATGCACCACCCAAAGCTTTCATTGTTGTTGAGAGATTCACTGCTTTCATGTGGATTGGAGAGGGAGATAATTGTGGTGTCTGTGATGTGGGTGGGGCCGACTCCCACAAAGGCAGTCTGATTGAGAGGCTGGAAGCACAATGATGCTTTAATTTTACCATCTTTACAATCAGATTGTGGTTCTGCAGCCAAGATCTTGCAGCCAGCCATGCTGATGCGTATGTATGTGTGTGTGTATGTGTGTGAGTGAGAGCGTGGATGCACACTGAGCTTCACTGATTAAGTCAGGTGCCTGTTGGATGCTCTCTAAGTAGCTGGAGAGGGTGTAGGGTGAGAGGGTTGCTTTCAGCAGACTGTGAACTCGCAGGCCAAGCCTCCTGATGCTTTGGATTGACAGCAGAAGATTCCCAGTGTTCAAGTGGAGCACGATGCAGCTGAGGCTTGGGCTTAATGGGCTGATTGGCGGATGAATGTGTCTCAAATGCATGCCTGAATGATCCATAGATTGCCCACGTTTTGGGTCACCTTAACCCAAGTTAATGGTACCCCACTTCCCCTAAGCCAGAAATGGATTTTGACCAGACATAAAGTCTCTGTTCATGTCCACATACTATTCTCATACTCATTCCTTTCTTTTTGTATCATGAACTTCTATTGAAAGACAATCAATCCTTAATCAGTCAAGGTAATAGCCATTGATCTTGATCTGCAGAGCAGAGGCTAATTGAACATGCTCAGCTCATTAACATTTCTTCACCTTCATTTCTAAGTTAGAGAACAGCTCAGTTCCCTTTGGCAAAAAGAAGTGCGAAAGATTGCTCCTTTCTTTTGGATGTGTGTGTGTGTGTGCTTGTGCACATGCACAAAATATGAGAAGCCAATTCCAATTTCCAATTCAACAGAAGTAATTAAGGGAAAGACACAATTTAATTAAAGTTGGACATTTGGGTGCGATAAACGGAGGCAGTGATTTATCATTCCCTCCATCAATTAAGGCGCAGGGAGGGGATGTGACTTTGTACTGGCCAGCCAGGAAGTCGACTCATTCCAGCTCATTTACTCTTCCCTCTCCTCTGATTGGACTGGAGAGACATGGCTGTGCCACTACACCTGAGCATCTTAAGTGGCAACATTTGGACAGCTTTTAACATGATGTGGTTGTGATAATTGTTCAGTTTTCTCAAGTCACTCATGCCCATATTTAAAGGTCCCCTATTATGAAATTTTGTTTTTGCTTTTATATAAGTCAGTTACAAAATTCAGTTATGGTGCAGAATTACAGCCACTTTTAACCAGTTTCACAATGATATTTCCACAGGACGTGCCATTTTGATGTGTGTCGCTTTAAATGATAATAGCAGGAGAGAGGTGGGATGAGGAGAAGAGCATCCTATAGAAGTGAGCAGGCATTTGTCATGAACACCATTCACCCACCACAATGTTTGGAGCAACAAGGAAGTTGTATCAGCGTTTTTTTTTTAAAGAAAATGTAAATAACCCACTGTCTTTACAGTGCCTCACGTGATTGAACTAAATAATGGAGACAAAAGCAGCATGATATCAGCAGACAGGCAGCACTATAATCGAGAACTTAACAAGCCACAGCAGTTTGTAGATGTATACAGTTTAAACAGTAAATTAATGTATGATTGTAAAAAGCCCTTCTGCCATTGCCCTCCTACATTCGACATTTGCCCTCCTTCAACACAGGTGCCGAAATACTAAAAATCCATTTGCATGATGTTGCTGATATAGGATCAGACATTTCTGGACCCAATTTTCAATTATGTGTATGCTGTGTGTGTGTGTGTGTGTGTGTGTGTGTGTGTGTATAGAAGAAGGCTCATTTGGGTGAAAACAAGTAAAGGAGTATTTAAACAAGTCTACAAAGTTTTTTCATTTTCCTTAAATATGGTGCTTCAGGTTTACTTTTTCAACTAGATAGTCAATGTAGTATTTAATGCATGTTCAAAAAAGCATAACATTTAAAAAGAAGGTAATATAATTTAATGTATTATTGATTGTTTAATAGCATTCTCCCACACACAATGAGTCTGACTTAACCTTTATTTTAAAAGTTATATTATTATGAATGGCACACACACACACACCTACACACACACACACACACACACACACACAGTTCTGTTTCAGCCTGAAGGTGTTTGGTTTGATGTTTTCTCACAGTTAACTGTTTGGTCGTTCAGGCTGATTTAACAGTTCACATTTGTTTTGGTTGGTTTGCTTTGCGACTGAGGGAAGGTAATGGCTTGAGTAAGGAGACAAGTGATGTGCTTTTAGCAGCCATGTCAGCTACCACTTTCTAGGTAAGGTAAATGCCAAATTGGTGAAGCAAGGTCTAGGACAAATACCTTTTTTCAGATTATTGCTCTACACTTGTAATATTTTACAAGTATATTTTAAAGGTTGACATCATGGGCCTCTTTGTTCTGTTATTGCATGACCCAGTACTGTACAAATTAATTAATTGCAAGTGTGCAGTGTTGAAAATCGAAAAGGAGATGGTCAGGGCTGTCTTTATTGCTTAAGGGTCTGTGTATGGCAAATGAACAAGAAGGTAAGTTCTGATGTGTTGTTTTATGAGGCTTTATAGAGCTGGCATACACTCTTGGGACGCTGTGTCCCATTGTTTGTGTTTTGAGGCACTATCTATGAGTGTCAAGAATCGGTGCAGGGCAGGAAAGGAAACACCCAAAACATGACTAACAAACAGATGATTTACTAACCTCAAACAATCAGCACACAGAAACAGTGCCAGTGTAGTGTTATAACATTAATGACCAGACATGAGCAGCAGGATACATTTATACACGTAGACACAAAAAAAATCAAGTAGTCAGGGCGACATCAGACACACGCAAAACCCCACAAAGTCAGGTTTGTGACAGTACCCTCCCTCCAAGGCGTGACTCTCGACAGGGCCCACTATTGGTGAGAGTTTGCTGCGCTGTGTAGTCTAGGGGGGTATATAGCCTGCAGTGTAAAACAAGGAGAATAAGAACAAAACCTACAGCTGCTGTTTATTTATTTTATTTATTTATTTCAAATAAAAATATGTAATTAATAATTTTATTATTTTATTGTGTATGCCGGAAGGAATTGGAGTTGGGTGGTCCTGGCTTGTCTTGGACACAGGCATTCGGGACTTCAGGGGAAAAAGGTTGGGAACCACTGGTCTAGACATAAATATGGATAACATCACAATGATCACATGTTAAGGTACTTGAAATTGCTGTTTATAGAAAAAGGGAAAACTGTGCCCTTTTTGCAGTGTCATAGTGAACATTAACTATATAATGATGAAAGACCTTGATGGTCTTTTCTCTGTCAGGTTAGGATCACATTTGCTGCCTGACATCCAAGCTCATTCATGACAGAATACCAAACAAAACATTTAACAGGATCCACTGCATTGATTTAAATACTCAAAGCTGCAGCAATATTAATGGGGTCAGAGCACATTTTGAAAGATATGGCTTTTCCATGCAATAAAATACAAACAGACCTATATGCTGAGTGGCCCATTCAATGGCAGAAAAGGGCACGTTCCATCTCCCAATATAGAACAGTAGTCCCCTGAGAAAAACCTACCTTGTTATTCAATGTCCCAAGAGGTAGTGATGAATTCAACTTTGCTCTTGGCTACATCTTTTAATTAGTTACTTGTAGTTTATGTGTGTATTCGCAGCCAGTATTTCACAAAAGTGCATGTGCCCATATGCCACTTGCTGTCACTTTTTTTCCTCCATTGCTCTGTGTACATCTCTCCCTTACTATTTTTCCTGCTAGATTTCAAGTCATGCTTTCTGTAAACATAGAACAATTTATAGTTAGTTTTTTTTGCTCCTGCAGTGCTGTCCCCAACAATTTCCAATTCTCCATATAAAAAGAGCTCAACAATCAATCTGAAATCACTGGTAGGCAGTCTTCTAGCAAGTTGTCTCTTCAGTAAATGCTGATATGGATTTATGCTGTTTATGGCCTGCATTGACCCTGACTTTACATCAGAGGAATATTAGCAAGAAGTGGATGTGTTGGGAAAAAAAAATATTGTATTTATTTGAAAGGAGCCAATCAAGTTAATGTTAAAGTGAAGTGATTGTCATTGTGATACACTGCAGCACAGCACACAGTGCACACAATGAAATGTGTCCTCTGCTTTTAACCCATCACCCTTGGTGAGCAGTGGGCAGCCATGACAGGTGCCCAAAACTCGGTGCTTTGCTCAGTGGCACCTCAGTGGCACCTTGGCGGATTGGGATTCGAACCGCTAGGCCACCACTGTTAATGTGTTCCGGCTACCTCTAATATCTTCTTCTACTTCCTTCGGCTGATTCTGTTTGGAGTCACCACAGTGGCTTACATTTACATTACATTTACAGCATTTATCAGACGCCCTTATCCAGAGCGACTTACAATCAGTAGTTACAGGGACAGTCCCCCTGGAGCACCTTAGGGATAAGTGTCTTGCTCAGGGACACAATGGTAGTAAGCGGGACATGAACCTGGGTCTCCTGGTTCATAGGCGAGTGTCCTGGTTCAAAGGCGAGTGTGTTACCCACTAGGCTACTACCGGCTTGAGACCACCACCAAGAAATGCACTCTGACAAGAATCTCCATCTGATGGGTTGTTTACAAAATAGAAGGTGCTAGAATTAAGTGCTAATTTACATGTATGGCATTTGGTTGAGGCCCTTTTTCAGAGCGGGTTTTAATCAGTAGTTAAATGGAAGTTCCCCACTAGAAACTGAGTAAGTGTCTTGCCCAGGAACATAATGGCAGTAAGTATGGTTTGAACTTGTGCCTTTAGCAACCCATCCTTACCTCTAATAATCGATCAGCACTAAGTGACTGAACTGAACTTATCAGCAATCAGGGTAAATGTAGATGTAGGAGTGTTTATTCAGATTAATCTTTTAGGACAGGCCCCATGCAAGGAAGAGGATTAATCTCCGCTGTGGTTGCTAGGAAATTGATGATGATGAATGGCTTAGTTTATCAAGTCCTCACTCATTAATATGTACATTGATGAGAGATCTGTCTGCAAACAGCATCAAAATCTTACTGAAGAATTTAATTTAACTTACTACTAATAACATAAAATTTTCACTTTGAGACTGAAATTTTCTGAACTATTTTCTCATTATTGTTTTTATTACTTCATCAATCTCTTACCTTATATTTTGTGTCCATTTCATTCATTTTTATAGCCCAGATGTTGTGAAATGTGTCAATTATATCAACACTGTCTCTTGCAGTGCAGAGTCAAACCATGCACATAATCAATGAGGGTGAGGGTGACCATATGCTTGAAAATGCTATAATATTAGTAGTCCTGCAAGAAGGCCATCTTATTTACTCTTGTGAAGTCTCTTGCTTAGTCACTTTCATTTCGTTCTCCCACGATGAATGTACAGTAGGTAATATTTTAATTGTTGTATGGTGAATGAGAAAGGGAGTATAGATGTATATGCTTTGAAGAGAGAGAGAGAGAGAGAAACATTTGGAATGTCCAATCAAGGATGGCTTCTAACCTGTACTCCAATGAGGCACATCCATCAAGCAGGCACATGCCTGAGCCTCAGCCAATCCAAGTGACAAGGGCACTGTCAGGCTGCCAGTAAAGAATTGTGTGTTGTTATTTATTTTAGCTAGCTTACTGAATATGTGAAATACAATTGTTCTGTATATACTGTGTAGTACATATTTTTTTTATCTCGCTTCTGTACCCCTAGTGTCTGTGACAGCCGCCATTGTCTCTTTGGGCAGCCCCTGTGGAGACACAGAAGGCGACCATGTTAGAGCACAATTCTGAGCAGAAGCTTGTGTTTGCCACGGCTTGTGCTCATGCTGATGGTCAGCCGAGTGTCACCAGGTTGGGGCGTGTTTGGCAGGTGTGTGTTCATACAACCTACATCCATCCTGGCAGCCAGATGGCCCAGCTGGTGCATGACCCTTTACGTTCCATCACACACCTGAGCAACAGACGTTTGTGTTGCCGCTTGTTCCCAGTCTATTGACTTTTGCAGCCCAGTCAAAAGGAGCAAAGTCTATCTGGTGACAAGTGAGACCAGGGTTTTTTTTTTTTATTTGACCATCTTATCAACTGTATGAGTTAGCATGGCTGGTAATGGATTTTCCACACCCTCATGCACATCTACTGCAATATGACACACTCTGGTGTCATGTGTTGGGTGCAGTTGTTCGCTTAGCCAGAGCTTTTCCTTTACTTTAAGCTATGTCAAAAGACACTCATTGTGACAAGCATTGAGTGAAAAAAAAATCAGTTTGGGAGGTAATGAGTGTAATAGGAGACATAATGGTGATTGACTGATTAAAAGGGTGTTCAGCTGGGTAAGAGGGAGAATGAAGGTGAAAATATCTCAGTTGCTATGGCGACCAGCATTTAATGGTTTCTGCTTCAGAACCTTGCATGGTTCATAAAAAAAAAAAAAAAAAAAAAAAAATTGTGTGTGTATATATATATATATAATATATAATATCTCTCTCTCTCTCTCTCTCTCTCTCTCTCTCTCTCTCACCCATATAATAATAGGTGTAACATTTTGGACTGTGACCCCTGACTCTGAACCAATTTGCAAGAACATTTCCAAAATAAATTCCACAAAAAAATAAGCGAGAATACTGAAATGTAGTGCTTTCAATTTCACATTTATCAGTAAAGAAGCATTGGCAAAGCATTGGATCTCTTGTGACCTTTTTTGTAATGCAGTATTGCTCATTGAATTTCTGTTTTGTTATATATGTTATACAAATTGTCTTGCAACTGCACTTTATTGGGAGGTAAAAATTTATGTTTGTTTGACTATCCATTTACAAGTATGTATAAGAAAATATTCTGTTAAAACTCTATTACAGCATTGGTTGAAACTTGTACATTTGCAATATTGTTCGTTTAATTTCATGGATGATTTTTTCAATTGTATTGTGTTTGCCTGTCACATTCATCTGCCTCTTCAGTGACATTTAATCTTCAAAAAGTATGGCAGCTTCTTAAACAGTGTTCCATCTGTTTATTGAGATAATCATAGAAAAAAACCCTAACGCTTCCCTTAATAACAAATAAACAAAGTGTTATCATTAATACATGTATTCCCTTCGAGATATTTCATTTAGCTTCCTCTTTTCCCCATGCTATGCTGATAAGTGTGGCAGCTGGCTAGTCATGACCACTAATGTTTTAGAACTAACTATTAATGTGACAATCCTGCAGGAGCTACAGACACCCCTGCCAAGAGTGGGGGAGGGGAGTGGCTTTCCTTCAGAAAAGACAAATGACTGGTTGGTGAGGAATCTTTGGTAATTCTGGTTGAACTGAGTTTTGAGTAGTGGACCCTCTAATACATGTGTGATTGCAAAACTTTAGCTTTTTGTATTATTCCTCTGCTGTTAGCATTTGTAATTAATGGATACTCCATATATGAGTTTAAGGTTCACCACTACAAACCAATGTCAATGAATTTGATTTGAATCACATAGGGTACATTGCTCAGCACATTACTCGTAATCATAACCTCAAACCCTCTCCTAATATATTGTATGTGAAAAATTAAGCGTGTGTGTGTGTGTGTGTGTGTGATTATGTTACTTTTAAATGAAGGCATGCAGCTGGCAGATATTCCAAGCCTCTTGGAAGTCCCAGGAATTACATAAAATATATCGGAAACTAGAGCAAGCAAACAAGAACATTCATGCAAGTCATTAACATTTGCATCATGCACTCACACAACAGGATGAGAGAAAGAGAGAAGAGAACGTGTGTGTGTATGTGGATCACTGCATGTGTTTCTGATTCCACAGACAAACAGCATCCTGATTGGTTTAGTTTGCAAAATAAGCCATTCAGATTTTCAGGTCTTTTATTCTTCTTGAGGAGGTTATGATAACATCAAAAACCAGTAACTGTTACACCTGAGCATTGTAAGCCTGAACCTGAATTTCATGAGTTGAATTTGAGCAAGCTGAATCATATTATGAATTTATAACATTATTTTACTGTAAATGTATTGCCATTGGAAATCATACGCTGAAATTATTTACAGCAAAATTGTTGGGGCAATGTTTTCAGAAACATTCATTTAAACAATGTTTGAAATTCAAAGGACAGAATTTGAAAAATTTGATTATTAAAAGGTGATTTTAAGTCTGGATTACTAATAATTACTAAATATAAATAGTTTTTTTTAGATATTTTTTAGCTTTATACTCAGATGGGCTATAGCAGGGGTTACTAAGGACAAAAAATTTAACCTATGCTTTTGAAGTTGTATTTCATAGTTCTTCCATATATATCATAAATATTTCACTGAAAGGTTGATTAAATGGGCTTAGTTCTGATCTAATGAAAGTGTTGAATCAAAACCTTTTTGGGGAATAACAGTAAATTGCTTGCTCATTTTAAGAGGCCTTTCATGTTTCATAAACACAAACACATAATATTCTATTCTCACATTAAGGTTAACCCACATTTTAGACATCACACCACAGACGTATTGGTATTTAACTTTAAGCATTACTTTAGGCAAACTACATAGCTGTGTAGACAGCTATGTTAATAACTGGTCCAATTAAAACTCCAAAAAGCATGGAATATTGTTAACCATATAGACTGTAGGCCATTCATTTTGAGGCAGTCTCAATTTTCAAACACTTCACGACACTGTTCACATGATCTTATCCCAGCCTGCTGAAACAGTCCCATCCCAGTAATGACATGAGACTATTTTAGCTGTTTTCAATGTGACAGCTGTCTGTAGCTTTTTGAAAGTTTGCCAATGGGTGCAAGCTGTAACAGATCTTTTTAGCCAGTTTAGTCAGCAGGTGTTAAGCCCTACATTTCGTAATTGTACATCAATTTTGACACATGCAGTGTGCAATCATTTAACTCCTCCCACACATTTCTTAGGGGCTGACAAATAACAGGGTTGAATAGAAAGAACTAGCTGAAATTTGTTCTAATTTATAGAAGTGTTAGATGCATTTGCATCTGGACACAGCTTGATGCTAGCAATGACTTTCATCTATTCAAAAATGTCAGATGAGGCTAAGTGTGTGTGATAGAGGACATCAGAGGAAAAGGACACACTTGAGAAATATGGAAAAAAGGGCACTGACATGTGTCGACCTTTTGGAAGGGGCACAGTTAGATGCAGTTAAACCAGGGTGAGAGTCTGTCACCTGCTTAAGGCTGCGAACTCTCCAGCTGGAATACATTTTAATGCTGCTCTGCACACTGAGCCAATGCTGAAAAGGTCTTTCATATTTAACTCCAAAGTTATATACCCTTCTTATGGTTCTTTTACTTTGCTACATCAAGTGCAAAATGCAAGACTTTATATTTCTTCCTCAAATGCGACAAGTGAAATAATTCTCCTACATTGTGCTCTGAAAGTGACAGTACACGTAGTCATTTTCAATCTGGCTTTTAATGGCCTAGTTCTTTTCTCTGTAGAAGGACTTTGATATTCTCCCTGGCTTAGCTGTATACTCAAAAGGGTGTTTCTGGGTCTTAGATCCAGCGATCCTTTCCTGTGGCTCCTTGCATTCCAAGGTGGTGGCATCTATGAAGTAAAAAGAAAGAAAGAAAGAAGGTAAGGGGGGAAAAAACAGAGCTTTGACACTTAGGTGTCTGCCCACGTTGTGCCTGTAATAGACAACTGTGGGGGTCTTGTCCGTCAATAAAGCGGGCAACATTTTCTGCCCAGGTACAAACTTCATGTCTGTATGCAACCACCTGGCCCAATCTATCAGCACGCTTGGACTCCTGACATTTCCCACAATCCTTGGTCACCTTGACAACGTCCTTGATGCTCTTCCTGCTGGGAAGCCATGCTTTCACACCCATTTATTCTCCCTTTATTCCCTCTCTGTTTTTCTTTCCCTGTCTAATAGCTGCCATAATGAGTGATTTAAAATGCAAGCCATGTGCTATACAGTCCAGAACCTGCGATGCAGTCAGCCTGTTAATCTCTTACAGGGAAGCATGAAGAAATCAAGTGTATCGAATTACAAGATTGTCTTCAGTGATAATGAGGAGGGTTCATTAGCATCATCATTAATCGCCTGATTTGTAATTTAAAATAATCTATTTTAGGTAAATCACACACATACTATTTAGGAGATGTTATCGCTACAGTATATTTCAGTGCCCTACATGTTACACACTAATGGAAGTGACACACGCAACAAAGCAACATTCCTCATTTGCAAGTGTGGAATATGCAGGTTTGTTAATGGCTGCTTATTGCACCAAGTCAAGTGGAGTGATTGTGATACACAGCAGCACAGCACATGGTCCACACAGTGAAATTTGTCCACTGCATTTAACCCATCATCCTTGGTGAGCAGTGGGTAGCCATGACAGGCGCCCAGGGAGCAGTGTGTGCTTTGCTCAGTGGCACCTTGGCGGATCGGGATTCGAGCCGGCAACCTTCTGATTAGGGGGCTGCTTCCTTAACCGCTAGACCACCACTGCCCATGATCTGGAGTCTAGTTAGAACATGCACCAGTGTGTGAAGTTGTCCTGAATCTTAATTATTAGAATCTTAAGTGTATTTGTCATAACAGCGCAATCAGAATAGGAGTAGCTCTATTGATATACATTAAGAGATCAAATCATATATAAACCAATTATGTAGCTTTAAATTCATTTGAAATTTGTGATAAAAATTTGTATACAACAAAAATTGCTTTAAGGACTATTGGCACATCCACTGGCTGAGGTTCGACCATGAAATGCAGCAGCTGTGATCCAGCAATAATAATAATGTGCCTCTGACTATATAGCACTTTTGTTTTGTTTGCATATTTGATAAAAACGGCAGAAAAGAATGTGTTTATCCATGACTCATGTATCTGACCAATGTAAAATGTGCAAATCTTTTGGATTTTAATGACATGGGTGCATGGCAAGTAAAAACAGCAACATGCCACTATAAATTGTATGCACTCTAAAGGTAAATTGGGGTCTAAAAATGCAATCTGGTTTGTCAAAATAGAGGACAGAATGTTTTGGCTAACTCCAACCCCTACACTATGATACAGAAGCCTTGAAATAGTTAGCTAGTCTGTCACACATCCACACTCAGAACACTTCTCAGTTTTAATTGCAGTGCTGGATTCATGTAACTTGATTTTGTATGATTTGTCTGTGTATATGTGTCTAGGTAAAGCCCAGATGAAAGATCATTCTGTCTTTCTGGAATGATGCGCTGTTCTTACTCAAATAGCCCTGTCCACTCCACCTTCTTCTGGCAAATTGAGTGGCTGACCTTCTCTCTTCTATTTGTTGACTATTTTACTTTTTCAGTTCGTGCTTGTTTGAGTCATGTAAAACAGTGAAATATTTATCTTTTTAATGTAATTTAGTTTTTTTATTTTAGTTTGAAATGACATTTCCACACGCAGTGAGAATCCAAATATGTCACACTAAAGGAATGCAAAGGGAAACACTGACATTTGGCAACATGGGAATCATTCTATAACAAAAAATTCTGATATCAGTGCATCTGTCCAAAGTTGACTAACTCCTGCATTATTACTCGTCCATTTCCTCTGATCCTGCTGGAACAATTTTCCTAATATAGTCACTTTAAGTAGCTAGTGTTTATATTACAGAATCCTTAAAACATTCCTGCTGCACAGAGATACTCCTAACTGGCCTAAAACATGCATAGAGCTTTCACTGAAGCAAAAAATAGTGCATTTTGTAATTCAGAAGAATTTTGTTCAGGGTTCAGAGAAAATAATGCATTGTTGTTTTACTTTAAGGTTTATAAGTATGACATTAGCCTGAACATTATACTTTTAGACTTACTGATGATACTCATCAAGAATGAAAAGGTGATTTATCACCTCTCTTACCAGTCCTTCCTTCTGTGATAAGTTGTTTCTGATCAGTTCTTGTTGTAATTACCACTGGTATTTAGACTTAGGTGGACATGTTGCATCCCAGCTGGGGAACTTGGCATGCCCATGGTGACATATTTATTTATCATCCATTTTAAACCCTACTGCCACCACCCTTCTCCCATCTGTCTCTGTTTAATGTTCCACTTTTGAGGTATGACAGCAGGATTTATATATTATGTTATTGTCAGGATTGATGGCACCTGGACACATCACCTGTGCCCAATCCAGACAGCCATTAAAAGCCTGGGACTCCGCCCCACTGCAGGGATGGCATTTTTGTGAACTTCAGGGCAAACTTGACCTGGCAACGTTGATATGTGTTTTGAGTTCTTGCAATCGCCACACGCCTGTGGGTTTGTTTCTGTTCTCCCCTTTATTCACAGTTTTCGGCCACCGCGATTTGTGTTTGTTAATAAATCCTTGTCCCCGGTATGTCCCGCCTCTGCACTTCCTTCCCCCGTCAGCCCACCGTCGTGACCGTTATAAAGCAGATGCTTTTCACAATGCTTTTTTTTTTTACAGGCAGTGGTCAAGATCACTCATGTTCACATTATGTAGACTACTAAGGGTTTAATGCATCACTAGTTGATTCTCTAACAATAACTGCTTTGAGACTTGAAAGTAGAAAAAAAGTCTATATGGGAAAAGTTCTATAATAGAGAAAACTCTTGCTGGATGTCTTTTTTCATCCAGTACGACATAAATATAGTTTTGTCAGCTTCAGTATTTCACTTTCTTTTTCTTTTCTTCATTGGCATCTAACTATTTATACATTCATGTGACATAACACTAATATCACCATACTCTGATCCCGAGGGTGCATTTGGATGCCAGTCTGTCAGTGATGGGGTGCTGGAGGCTGTGATGTGAAGAGGTGAGATGGCAGTATGTGAGCCCCACCCTTTTCACAGTCACTGTGGGATAGGAGCGCCATCTCTCTTTGGAACTGTCTTGTGTTCTGTCTGCTGATTGATGGCATGAAGACACTGGGGAAGGAAAGGGCACAAGAACATAAACAATGTGCCAGCTTTGTGCCCTGCCTCTGACACTGCCAACAAGGCCCCTCCCTTCTCTTAATTCCTCCCACTCCCCTGTTTCCTTTGTCCACATTTCATAAACAGTGACCATACGTTTGAACAGAATTTAGTTGGAATTTAATGGAATTTGAATTTTTCCATGGTCAAATTAGCAGTCTTACAAAATATTTCTTTATGAATGAATAATTGTTTTTAATTCCGTTCCAGAATACCTAGTGCTCTCTGATCCCTGAGCTTAAAGAAAGTCCCTGCAATGCCTGGCCTTCCACATCAACACTCATCAATGGCAAGGGCACGCAGGAATGGAGCTCATCCCCCCATCACTCCCAAACAGGGCAAGGCCCTATCGATAATAGCCTAGAATGGAAAGGTGAAAACAGTGGCAGGAACAAAAAAAAAAGAGAGAGGGAGGAAGAGAATAAGAGAGCCTTAGATTTAGCGCATCCCGTTATTTACTGCCATCACGTCCGGCCTTGGAGGTCAGCAGCGGTGTCTTTGAAATGTAATTATGTGGCGCTTGGTGAAGTGTGAGCGCACTTGTGCAAGCGCTGCGGCGACCGATTTATGAGTGCGTTAGCTTAATGGATGGCGCCTTGCCACCCCTCTCCCAAGGCCTGACTGTCCGGGAGGGGAGCGTCCAGGCAGAAAGACTCGCCACACAATGAGGTATCCTACACCTTGCCACTTTCTGTTAGGGTCAATAGAGCTGAGCTCAATTATTACAGTTCTATTATTACAGCATTATAGCATCTTAATAATATTTAAACTATATATAGACCATCATTGGCTATAATGTCCATGAACTCCAGTGAACAGGAAATATATTTTGGTTTTGTTTGTTTCTTTTCACATGTGATTTTAGTGGATTTAATCCTTCAACATATTTAGACTGTCCCAGGGAGCTCATGATAAGATACTGACCAACACACTGGTCGACAGACTTTTATTGCCTTAGAATATTTCCCCGATATCAGATTATTCAAGGGTGAGTCCTCCATGCTTCCTCGAAAATGTTTCCTCAGGCCACAATTAACTGTAACCTGGGGTTTTTTGATTTGTTCATTTGTGTAATGTGGCCGGAGCAGGCCTCCCACAGCAGGGCTGGGGGAGGATAAATTGGTAATGTCTGGTAATGAGCATCTGCGCATAGCCTACCCAAGCTCAGACAGACAAATAAGCATGCAGCCCGGCCCATTGCCTGGCCGCTCATTGTGACAAGGTCTGGAATGGGAAATCATTTTTCCATTTATTTTTTAATCAGTTTCTCAATTTTCTCTATCCATGCCGAAAGTAATTTAATCTCAGCCACTTTAAAGAGAAACATTTTTTTTTGTCTTCCCCCGCCTCCAATTCCAGCTCCCCCATACACCATATTCACCACCACGAAACGCACTCCCCCAACCGTTTTCATAATCTAATATGATTTTATCACTAAATGTGATGCGTCCAAATGAAAATCCTGCATTGGCAATGGGAATGGATTCACAGGGTGTTGCAAATGAACACATGATGCAGCAGAATTCCTGATAGACATTTGACTGCTTAAACACACTGTACTTCTGTAGGACACCATTTTTCAAATCTCTGTTGGTGCCAGGCACATTTTTAAGAACATTGTTTCTTTTGTCAACAGAAAAATATCCTTAATGGACTTGTTTTGAAAGCATTGTCAAGGACCCTTTTGGCCTTAAACCCTTGGGACAAGCTCTTTGTATATGTATTTAATAGTCTACCTTTTTTCCAATTACTGCACACTCGCTGGTTTTAATTAATTTTCTCATGACACAGTTTTAACAATTTCCACTCCCCATGGGGCTTTTTATTTTCCTTTTGTTTTGCACAGTATCTGTTCATAGGATGCTACATAGTCAGTGACTGTTTTTCACCACTATGACAAAAGAGCTGACCCTCTGTGCAGAGAGAAACAGATATGCAGTCTTCACGGCCATCCATCACTTCTGCGTGTTTTCATTACAGCGAAGCCAAGTTCCTTGTAATCAAGTCCGAGGAGCACAGCTTCAAATACTATGTTTACTTCAGCAGAATGTGCCGCTTCCCAGAGCCTAACTCACAATATGTGAGCAATGCAGGGACATGTTTTATTGAATGCAATAACAGGATGTCTCAGACTCCCTTATTATGTGGTCCATGCATATTTCTAGTATAGGAAACATCCAAAGGCTATGTCATTTCTGGTGACAAATAATAATAAAACTCATATGGGAACGAGACAGTGTAAGAGAAGTGCAGGTCAGTGGGCTATAAATATTTAAAGACAGAATATTATTACATACTTGGACAGTGGCAAGGTCTGTGATTGTGTGTAAAATGGTGCTGGTGGTGATGATGCACTGTTTACATTTTCCTATTCCTCTCAGTGACAGCTGATAGTTGCCTTGTGTCTATATGCTCTTTTCAGAATGTAACTCATTTTATATGCCTCCATGTGTCTGTTCATTTTGTACTAGTTTTTAGAGCTGTTCTTGTGTTGGGTGTACAATTCCCTTTCAGATTTTTTTATTCATTTGGTGTTAATCATGTTGCTGACAACAGGCAGTTATGTTCAAAGTTGAATTTTTTTGTTGTGTGTTTGAATTCTGTCTCAAGGTCATGAGCTGACTGGTGAAGGTTTCACAATGTTTTTTCAAAGATAAAGAAAATTTGACTGAGTACACTATGACACTATGGGCCCTCAGAGTTATCCCTTGAACACACACACACACACACACACACACACACACAGTGTGTGTTAATCTATTTCATAGGTGCTATTGGGGAGTGGATGAGGAAAAATGACTCTGACATTAGTCATTGATTCCACATTAATGGGCTGGGCCCTTTCTCTACCCAGACACATTGATTTCGAGCTTTTTACGTTTTTGAAAAATGAAATGTGTTTCTTTTCTGAAGTGAAGTGAAGTGTCTTTTGAAGCAGAATGGATGTCTGCAAATTTAGAATTTAATATTTCAGCTAACAGTGATTATGCTAATATCGTGAGTTACATCCAGTCTGGTGCAATTCAGTCTAATAGCAATATTTTATATTTCTGCACATTTTTCTGTGTACATACTGCATCAAACATAATGAACTGCATACATACAAGTTTTTTTTTGGGCTGAATATTCTCTGGCAACACTACTTGCCCTAATTTGCACAGGTGACATATTGATGGGGATTCACCATAAACAGCAGATTTTGTTCAACACAAGAATAACCAGCAAACAATGTCAGAATTATTATTTTTTTTATTGTTACATCCCTGGTCTAGGACAAAGGAGCAGAAACTCAAAAATAACATGATTGCACTTATGGCTAAGACATATAAACAAACAAAACACATACAAAAGCAGTTCTGGTCAGTTTAGTTATGATTCAAGTCTATCTTGTCTTCTGGTCACAATCCTTCACACCACTTCCTTCTCGCTTCACACCAACACCCTTCACCTCTTGTCCCAAAGCAGATGCCATTTTGAGCCCTCATCCCTATTACAGTCCACCAATCATGACAGGAAGGGGCAGGAGTCCAATCATGGGCTGATGAGTAGCCACTCTGCAACATTACAGAGATAACAGCAGAAATGCAGAACATGGACTGCAGTTTCAGTCCTAAGCATGGAAGTCAGATTTATGGCTTTGACTCAGCAGTTTGGGATTAGAGTGTGACTTGGCCATTTCTTTTATTTGTATTTATTATTTCACTTTGCATCTGTGTGCATTATCACAATTCTACAACCGAATAATATCAATGATGTCAATGTGAACCCCTGTAAATGTGTAAAAAAAATTATATAATAATTAAACATTGTAGACTGGCAACAAACAGATGGAGGCCTTAATACTGAATCATACTGGGTATTGTTGCCTTATTTTTCTGTTTAGTTAATGATGGTTAACAATGAAGCACATTTGAATCAGGCATTGTGATTAAAACAGTATAGTAACAGGTTCAAATGTTTCTTAGGAAGCATTTCTTGTGGTGTCCTAATCCTGAAAAAAATACAATTTAACACTGTATTTTTATCTTTCACTGTAACATTTGGTTTGAGACCTGGGGGGCTTGGGGTGGCATTTTTGAAAGTAAGAGGGCATCTCATATAGCTGCAGTTTCATCCCTCTTGGCATACATTGGGGGCATTTGATGTGCTGCTAATGACCACAGCTTCATTACACAGGGACAAGAGATCTGGCTGGCCACCAGCACCATCTCTCTGGCAAATGCCTGGCTGACACCTGAGAGCTTAGTGTTGTTCAGAACATCATAGTTCAAAAATGGCTGGATTATGCATTCTAATGCTTGTCTGAGGCACTAGTTTCTAACTACAAAATGTTTAATTTGTTAACAATATGTAGACATTTTTACTGCCACTAGCTGGCTGGTTTGGGCTGTCCTTTTTTCAAAAAACTAAATGCTCTATTTGGTCATAAGATTATGTAATAATAGATTATTTACAGTTTTAGAACATATGACTTAATACAGAGTTTCTGAAGTTAAATGTGTTTAGCAGTGTGTTTAGGATTTAGTTGATTGTGAGTTCTTGTATGGCCACTCACCACGTAGTTGCCATATTTCTGCTTTCTGCACATGCTGAACAAATGGGCATAATGGCCAAAGAGCTTTGCACTGCATGGGGTAACAATACCATAGACATTGCATTTTTGTTTGCTCTTGTCTCTATTTATGCATTAACTACAAATAAATACAAATAAAGGAGTATGAACCTTCTGACATACCACTGGAACTACAGCAACAGTACTCTAGAATGCACCATAATATACAAATGAGAAAATGATAGTGCTTATGGAGATTTTTAATAAGCCATGCTGTAAGCCAATCATTGTCATGAAAATATTTGAACAATGTCCACCTGTGTGCAATTAAGGTGTTTCACATTGTTTTGCACCATATTGCACCCCCAAAAAGATACTTTAATTGAGGGCCCCCCTGTCTGGACAAGGGGGCAACAGAGGACAAGCCAGCCTGGCTTTGGGCTGGAGCAGTAGGGTCAGGGGTCTCCTGAATGGGGCTAATCAAGTCAGCGGGGACTCCACCTGCTGGGCGACACCCACCCCCCACCATCCCCCCCCCCCCCCCCCCCCCCCCCCCCCCCCCACACACACACACACACACACACACACACACACACACACAAACAAAAAAGCAGGTAGTTCAGCTCTGGTACTGAACTTTCCTGCTGTTATTTGAGGTCAGGAGAGGTAAAATTGGGACACATTGAAGTACCCTCAACCCCGTTGCAGTTGGGGCGTGGGTTGCTGCTGGCTATTGGGCATGCTCACGGGGGCTTTCATCAGAGCTGACTGTCTGCTGCTGGCCTGCTGTGGAGTGTGGGCATTGGAGTTAACTACAGTCAGCCCTGCTGGAACCAGAGGAGGGGGTCAGCATCATGGTGCCGGGACTAGTGGTCCCTCAGTCCCTTAGTCCCTCTTGGCTTCCAGTTCCCACCTACGCTGCTGGGAGAAACGCTCATCTCTGATCTACGACTTCTATGTCGGTGGCGCCTTTTTCTGAAGGTCGATTCTTTTGTCATGGTGCAATGGTTGAAGCAGGGACCTGCGCACAACATGGGTGAAATAAGGGTGTTTTAATAAACTGAAACAAAATGGCATGGGGGCCAAGAACACATAATCGGACAATGGTAAATCAAAACGCAGCATAACAGTAGGTAAGCACTGTTAAAATACAAGAACTGAGACTACAAATCTGTGTGTGAGGTGTCAGGACTCACATTCCTGTCAAATACAATCACCTGGCTAGTCCAGGTGAGCTATGGCATGACATTTCAATTAATTGTTTTCTTTGTTTTTTAGAGGAACTATACAAACACAATAAAAAAATAATAGCTAATCTAATCTTTGCTCAAGCCAGAGCACACAAGTTGATATGCAGAGGAAGTGACATGACTCCTCAAAGTAAATGACAAAATGGGCAGAGGAGGGCACAGGATTAGAGCAGATGACTGTGGGTGTTGGAGTTTATGGATGTGTGTCTGTTGTGTTTGATGAACTGCCTGCAGAAATAAATTCTACTCTAAAAATATGCAATCTGCACTGCCTGACAAACACAGATATTTAACTGTGTCTGTGTCCAATCATATGAATGTTTATTTATCTGCTTATTAGCTCTATAGATTCTCTCTTCACTCATTTTATATTAATGTATTCTACCGTTAAGTAAACTACCATACACACAGAAATTTATAATAATGTAAAAAGATACAATACCATTTATTTTAGGTAGATTTAGAAATCCATGGGAAGCAATTGTTTGGTTAAAAAAAAAAAATATATATATATAAAAAAAAAAACCTGGAATATCGGCATACATACAAAGAGGAACAGTCTTGAATTCCAGTGGAATGCTGTGTTCATTAGAAATCACTATTTAGTACAACGGAAATCAGTTGCACTGATTAAGGAAGCATTTATTCTGGTCACACTAGTAGACTATCTAGTGCAAGGTAGGTTTGATTAAATCAGTATTTCAAAACTTTGTCAATGGCATGCTGCTCCAGTTTCAGCTTGCTGCATATTTTATCTTTTGCAAAGTACACTTTATTATAACCATTTACCACTCTTATTGTATCTTAAGGGTCATGTGTTATCCATCTACTGATTGAATGCAAGTCATGCATTGGAAATGAACTGACTGCCCTCATGATCAGTACAGAGACAGGGAACAGCCAGAGCCATAACCTGGCTGTTCGGTTGATGAGGCAGTGAACTGTGCTCCTGTTCATAAGTGTCTGTGAGTGTGTTCTTTATATGCACACTTTCAATAATGGTTCTCACCAGTGATTGGAATGTGAGAAGCAAATGAGATAAAAGGAATGAGGAGATACGAGATTAATACTTTCATATTCCAAAGCAATTACTGGCTCGTCAGAAAGCTGCTCGCAGCCCTTTTGAAATTGAACCAAAGTCATCCCAATTCCCGTGGTAGATTATATCGATTTCTTTCATGAGTTATATATGGAGCACACACACCTTTATGTAAGCACTTTTAAAAGGCACAGCTACAGCGGTTTCTCATTCTTTTTCTTTGTCTATGTTAACACACACACACAGAGTCGTGACAAGTATTGCCAGAGATATCTGTTTTTGGGACATCTGACCGGTCTGAGATCACTGGTACCTGAGAGGTTTGCTTGTGACAATTTGTGGAAAAATGTGAAAAGAAACAAAATTGATCACAGTGTTCCAGGACTAAATTCATTTGAGTTTTTGTACCAGTTGTCTCATTAATAAAAAAAATGCTCTTTATGATTATCTCATGAACAGCATTAGAGAAACCCAATTAAATGTCTATGAGGGTTCTCACTGCTTCTTTGTTAGAGGACTATTTGAGAGTGATTGAAGAACACTGTTGACCATGAAGTCACAGTGGGGGGAATGGCTGCAGCAATGGCCAGTGAAAAGCTGTAATTCTTTGTTAGTAAACCTTAGCCCCTCCACTTTGATTTTGACAGAGTGGTAACCTTGGAGTGTCCCAGATGAAAACATTTGAGCTAATGGGCCGATGCATCAGAGAAATATTTCAGAATGACTGGACTGGCTAATAAGATTACTGGCACTATCCAACTCAAGGCAACCTCAGGGCCAAACTATCATGCTAACAAAGCAAGAGAGGGCAAGGGTTATGGCTAGGGTAGTCAAGCCACTATAATTTTAAACTCAATACAGATGCACAGTAGGAATATTCCTGATACTCAATACCATTTTCAGTACAACGTGGATTACGGTCATGTGTAACAATCAAGAAAGTCAAGAAAATCAATGACTGTTTTAAGGTGTCTAATGTAGTGAAAATCTACAACAGTACTGATATCTTCTTAGATAGTACAAGGTGAGGGAATGCTGACCTTGTAACATTGTTAGAATACCGTAAATCTACAGTCAGGAATGTAATCAATTAAAGGTGCAAAGTATTTTAAATCTATTAAGTTATGGTATAAAACTGGCAGCTGGGGAATTCAGAACCTTACTGTAAAATACATTGTGATAGTTCTAGTGATTTAGTGTACATACCGTTTATTTTACAGTTAATTATGTTATGCAGAATATAACAGAATAATACAGAAAATGACTAATATTTACAGTTTGAATGTCATAATTGTTAAACACACATAAACAGACAGTGTTTATGAAAAGTATTCAGAACCTCTTACATTTTTCACTTTTTGTAGCCTTTTGCTTAAATCAATAAAGAAATTTTTTCCCCATTAATGTAAAAACAGCACTCCATAGTGACAGAAAAACACAAATGTTGACATTTTTGCAGATTTATTAACAAAGAAAAACTGAAATATCACATGGTCCTAAGTATTCAGACCCTATTACAGCCATGAGTCTTTATAAGAAAGATGCAACAAGTTTTTCACACCTGGATCTGGGGATTCTCTGCCATTCCTCATTGCAGATCCACTCCAGTTCTAGCAGGTTGGATGGTAAACGTTGGTGGACAGCCATTTTTAGGTCTCTCCAATTGGGTTTAAGTCAGGGCTCTGGCTGGGCCATTCAAAAACATTAATGAATTTGTGGTGAAGCTACTCCTTTGTTATTTTAGCTGTGTGCTTAAGGTCATTGTCTTTTTGGAAGGTAAACCTTCTGCCCAGTCTGAGGTCCTGAAAACTCTGGAGAAGGGATACAGGTTATCCCTGTACTTGACCGTATGGGGGCAGTGGTTACCTGGCGCTTAAGGAAGCGGCCCCGAAATCAGAAGGTTCAAATTCCGGTCCGCCAAGGTGACACCGAGGTGACACTGAGCAAAAGCACCATCCCCACACATCGCTCCCCAGGCACCTGTCATGACTCCCCACTGCTCACCAAGGGTCATGGGTTAAAAAAAGAGAAGCAATTTCCTTCAGGATTAATAAAGTCTAAAAAAAATAAATACAAATATTTCCCTCGATTGCATCCAGTTGTCCTGTCCCTGCAGCTGCAAAACACCTCCACAGCATGATGCTGCCACCACCATGCTTCACTGTTGGGACTCTATTGGACAGGTGATGAGCAGGGTCTTTTTTTTTTCCACACATACCACTTAGAACATTTGGCCTTAATTCTATCTTGACTTTCTACAACTTTCTCCCATCTCCTGACTGCATTCTGGAGCTCAGCCACAGTGTTCTTTGGGATCTTAGGAAGGGTTCTTGTCATCCCAAACATCTTCCATTTAAGGATTATAGAGGCCATTGTGCTTTTAGGAAAGTTAAGTGCAGCAGAATGTTTTTCAGTCAGATGACAGCAAAGGGTCATAGCAAAGGGTCTGAATACTTTAGATTATGTGAATTTTCAGTTTTCCTTTGATAACAAATCTTCAAAAATGTCAACAATTCTGTGTTTGTCAATATGGCATGCTGTGCATACATTAATGAGGAAAATAAAATGAACCTAAATAATTAGCAGATGGCTGCAATAAAAAGATCTGAATACTTTCCATACCCACTGTATATAACCATGGTTTTTACAATTTTATACTGTACACTTAGCAATTTTATTGACTTTTTACTGCTTTTATTTGGCAAGTTGGCAATAATTGCAGTTGAGACAAGAGCCTTATATTAAAAAAAAACTGCATTAAACAAAAATATGCATTTAAGTCACTGTTAAATCAAAAGTGAAATAGTGTTTGTAAACTACAGCTCATTGTTCCTAAAATGCATTGCAAATTGAGGCTCAAGTATTAATTGTTTAAATGTGAATGCCAGTTTATATTAATTTTTAATAATAGTCTACAATTTATATGGATAACCAGAAAAAAAGGAAAATTATGTCTAGAATGCATTGGGAGGGAATTTATGTGGACAATGCCAGAGGAGAGTGAAAGGAGAATACTGCTGTGCTGGAGAGAGATGGAGAAAAAATGGCATGCATGTTCCACAACAGGGAAAATAGCCTTCCAATTACTCCGGTTGCTGGGTAGCAGCTAATCAAACGGCACTTGGCACAGCAGGAATGAGAACAACTGAGAGACATGCCTGACAGAGGAGCGTGAGACAGCAGGAGAGAGAGGAACATGTTGGAGTCACAGAGACTGAAAAAGACAGATAATAAAAGAGTGAGAGAGTGAGTTAAGGCACTGTCTGTTATTGTACATTTATGCTCTCTGTGCTTTAGAAATGCAGAGAACACTAATTATCTAAACTTTTTTTTATTCACCATGAATAAAGGGCAAATCAGTTTCCTAAACAGATTTGTATTTCTGTAAAATGCTTTTATGAATCTGTGCACCAACATCATTTGACATTTCAGATGCACAAGTCATTCTGTCTGAGACTGGATCGCTTTATTTATTTATGTATTTATTGCAAGTGTGTCCAGCAATGCAAGCAATACCACATTTGCCACAACACTTCCACCGATTTTACTCAGAGATCCCTTTTTGTAGTGCTGAAATCCCCTATTGAGAGAAAAATCATACAGAAAGAAAAATATTTCCTCCAGGCAAGGCTGACATGTTCACCCCTCAGTGTCCCCTCCATTCTTGCCTTGAATGCATGCAGCCTGCACAAAAGAGTGTTGGTCTAAGAATTGTCAATGATGCCGATGTGTTTACAAAGGCAAGCTCTTCCACAAGACATCCACAGGTTGGTGACCATCTAGTCTAGGAGGGACTGATCTCGTTTGAAAATGTACCTACTGATGACTTCTCATCCTATGAAGAAGGGGGGCTTGTCCCCCGATTAAATGCATTTCAAAGTCAGTTTTCTACTATATTCTAGTTTTCTACTTTTTCCGCTATGACTGACATAAAAACAGTGCCAGTTTAGTAACAAAAAATACCATTGCTATTGGTTGCAAGACATCAGATATTGAAAAGATCAGTACATTTTTATATTTTTTAGTATTGTAAAATAATGGCTATGCAAGCAGCTTTCTTTTCCCTCAAAACCCGAAATGGCACTTCCCCACCCCCCTTCCACTTCATAAATGTCATTAACTGACATGCAATTTAGAATGTGTAAATGTGACAGTAAATATTAGTTCTATAGATATTATCATACATTTTATACATTTAATACATATACATATATGTGTGTGCATGGTAGGGTGAGGGGTGGGGGTCGATTGAATATTGAAGTTCAAAGAATAAGCAGTAAAGACAAATGAGTATGGTAGAGAGGGATGGAGGGATTTCTCTGCTGAAATATTGATGCTTGGGGTATCCAATGAGGGTTGGTTATCTGTGGAATGAGTGACCTGGGCTGTTGCTGGTTCCCAGGTCTGCAAGGCACCTGTCCTATCTGCTGAGGCCCTTGTTAGCACTTAGAAGTATTATTACAGTGTTCAGTATTTGTTGTAAAGGCTCAAGTGTTCTCCAGATGCGTTCCATTTTAGCAAACATTTTTGACTTTAAATGTACAAAACATGCATAAATGAATAACTAAAGCTGGAATCCAAAACATTCACTCTCACCCATGAAAGATTCAGGAGCTGCTCAGGATCCAATTTCTAATGCTGCTTCTCTCAGCTGGCCATTTTCCCAATGACAGATGGCTGGTCATGATGTCCCTAAAGATTTTGCTTGTAACATGGGAAAAATGATACCTGACTGCTGGGGTTTCTTCTCTAGTGTGTCTTAGATATTTCTTCAGACTTTGGTTGTGGATTCCTGCTGGCATTTAGTCAGTCATCTGGGGCATTAAATCCTCATCCATGGTTACATACACACACCGACACAAATAGTAGAATTTTTCATTCTTTTTCCAGAATGTTTCCATTCTTTTTGCTTCCTGCCCACACACTCTAAATGAGACATTTCCATTTTGAGCCTCTGATCCGCTGTAGAAGACTAGTCACTTCTGCTCTTCCTCTAAACTCAGACTTGTGTCCTCCAGAGCTATTACATTAGTCTCTGCCTGTCTCTTTCCAGAGGTCAGGGTCTGAGGAGGAGAGAAGATGTCTCTAATTAGCTGCCAACAGAGGACGATTCTCGTTAAAGGCCCAACATCTGCTGAACAACTGAGCAAATAAATATGTAGTTGGGACAAGGCCATGCATTGATTTGATGAGAGAGATAGTTGATGAGAGAGAGTTTATTTTTTAGGCCAAAACCCCCAGAGAAGGGGTAGACAGAGAGATGAGATTTGCATTGTAGTGAGTGAGAGGCACCCATATTTTCATGAGTGTGTACAGAGGTTTGGCTAATGTGAAAGGGAAAGATACAATGCAGGGTGGGGCTTAAGGGGGTGGGTCAAACCCCCTTAAAATTGGATTTTAATTGGGCTTTAGCCTGTGGTGCGGGTCAACAGTCTGGCACAAGACTCCTGTGATTGGCCATTCCTGATGGAAAACAGAGAGGAAAATTTACTTTCATGATCAGAAAATTAATTATGACTTGTCAACTTGGATTTGTCATATGTGCATATGTGTTTGTGTGGTTTTTTTTTTTTTAGTAGTTATCAACTGTATTTTATGGCTTGTTTGATTTGATTATTGGAAAATCCCAAAAAGGAACTTGATCTGGTTTGTTCCAAAGCTTTGACAAATGATGACGTCTTCAAAACCAAGCCTGTATCTGTGCTTACATTTATAATGGAAACAACCTTTGTGGTTTAATATTTAATGAGTGAGCATTTTAAAATACGTCACATCTGCTCAGCCTGTCATGTTTCTTCGCATGTGTAAATGTACCACTTTGTTGTTTATTTGTCTGTACAGAACATCCTCTTGTAAAAATGACATTGAGTTGCTGTCAGAGGCAAAACTTTCACCATCGTGAACAGATACACTTGGCTAGTACTTGCTTGCTATCTAAGTCACACAATGAATGATGTCATATCCATCCTGGGTCTATGACTGCTCTGTGCTCTCAGGGGTGAAATTGAAATGCAGTGGTAGTTATTAAACAAACACCATATCGCCATTACGTTTACGGCGCTGTCAATATTTCCAGTGCTTTCCTGCAGCTGAGACCCGCTTCCATACTGAGGACTGAGGTGTTTGTAGCATCTTTGGCCACCCATGCATGTGGCACACTTCATTACTGTTCTATTGTTGATGTACTAACATGGGCAGAACAAGGGATGCAATTACATGTGCCATTTGAGACCATTAACCAGCATACTGTGGTGCTGGATATGGAGAAGGGCTGCTCACAGTCTGATAATTTTGTAGTGGTTTGGATGAGAGGAAAAGGTTACTTTTTTGTTTTCTCTCTGCACCTCAAATGGTTCATACGTTTGTGAACAGAGGTTGTATAACAACATTAAATGTTAAGAGGACAAAGAGGCATCGTGTGCCTGTGTTTTTGATGAGTTTATCATTGGTGTCACAATTGTCTCATGCGTTTCATGCCCTTGAGTGCAGATCCTTTTTTTTTTATATACTTCAGAAAAGTTTTTTTATTTGCTTCCTCCTGTGATAAAGCATTGTGTAAATTGCCTCTTTCTTTGCCTTTGCAAAAAATATTTACATGCAGCTCTGGGAGTCAATAACTGCAAATTCAACCCCTGGTTTTACATGTCAATATGATATTGATCTCTAGAGTAACAAGGTGAATATCTAAAAGGAACAGTTTTGCCCACCATAATGCCAGATGTATTATTCAGGAACCGGGGTTTCTCTCAGAATGAGGTACAAATTGTCAGATTAATTTTTCAAATCATAATATGTCTTACTGCTGTATGGAGAGGGATGCTGAGGGTGAAATGTCTGCCTTTCAACGCCATTTCAACACACATCCATGTCCCAGTTGCTTGCTTTTTTAAAGCCTACCTTTGGACAGTGGATGCTTTGGTCTTCTATTATAGTCAGCAGATGGATGGTGTTAAAGTGAGAGTCATCTTCCATGTTGCTCTATTCCTTTGCTTTGCTTGTAGTAAAGCCTCTTGTTAGCATTCTGCCCGGGCATAAAAAAATTGAAAATGACAATCGAGGGCAAGAGCACGACTGGCCTCTTCTGGAGCAGTCGCTCATTACAAGTGGTGTGGGGTCAGAGGTTATTGTCTTTCATAAATAATTAAATGCATTTAAATTTGATATAGGAAATAAAATAAAAATTATATTGAAAAAAATAAACACCTATGGAACATACTGATAAAATAACATATTTGTAAATAATGTACATAAAAATTATGATGAGTAAATATTTTGATGGTATCTTGTTCAGTGAAGGAAGAACTTTTTGTGGTAAAGAAACTAATACAATTAAAAAATTAATACAATTAATTTCTGATCAAAGAGGTAGGTTTTTTATTGTCTGAACGTTACTGTGAGCTCCTCATTGATCCTCACAGTTGCTCTTGCCTTCACTTCTTTGTGGCTCCCTGGTGGTGGGGCCAGATCATGATCCATAACTAACAGAAGTTCACAAACCTGTTTAACTCGCTTGACCACAACTCAGTCATCATATATACTCTTGACTTCAAGCAGAACTCTCAAGGATCAAATGGAACAGTTGGGTATAATTACAGACATTTATTCGCTCCACACTGTGGCTCCCAAGGGCTCACTGCTCATACACACACATGAGAAACATGAAAATAATGGGCACATTTAAACTGATTGTAATTACAAATTAATGCATTCATGAATAACCACATGCAAATAGAACAAGTCAGTTTCAGCATTGAGTCAGAGTTCTCTTGCTGACCAAATGCCAGATTCAGTTTGAAGATTGAATCCTTTAATGCATTAAGTACATTAAATTCAACAATTTACAAGTTTTACCAGAGGTAAGGACACTTTTTTCCCCATCTCGTCTTTATCCTCTTCTCAAGGTTGAAAGTGTGCACTTATCACAGCTGTGCACTGCAGGAGGGGATGACTCATAGAGTCATAATGAGGCCAGAGGAATGCTCAACACTGTTCACCTGCCTAGAAAACTAAAAAGTGAACTCAGTTTGTTTTTTCTTCTATTGATTTGATTGGCATTTCAGGGCTTAATTCTTGATGCTATCATAAGTGTAGCATCTTTGTTGGTGTGATGCCCAGCAGCCGCCGACTGCTGCACCTCTCACTCATACACACACCCACACACACACACACATCTGCACCAAATCACCTGCACTCAAGGACTGAGCACCTCATTGTAAGCCACAACCACTTTAATGCAACACACGTGTACACGTCCTGATCACTCACCTTTAAATCTGCAGTACACCCACTATTGGGTGTCTGATCTTCACCAGTGTTTTGTTGTTCGGGTTGCACAAGAGTGTGATTATTATTAATAAAACTTGTTTTGGAAATCTGAGCCTGGGCCTGTCGCCTTCACGCCTTCCCCTCGGCATGACTTTGTTAATAGGCATCTGTCAGACTTTGAGAAGATATGGAGTGCCAGAAGAGGGGTAGAAGGCAAAAGAGGAGACATAGTGCTTTTTTCCAGAGTGCAACACACTTGTATTTTACAAACGATTGGTCGTCCAGGCAACGTGCAATTAAAATGTTCTGTGTCGGTTTGAGTGCATCTGTTAAATCCTCCACCAGTGCAAATTACCTCTGCAAATAAGCAGTGCTGAAAAAAGAAAAGGGCAGAATGACTTGTTCAAATACCATCGGAATCGTACAAAGTCTTGATTAGTATATTGCTCCACCTTTATTGGCTTATAAGAGATTTAAGAATGTCTTGTTTTACCACTGAACCTTACATTAGAACAGTAACATGACATTCTAGCAATATTCAACAGTACATTTGTTTTATGGTGAAAATTAACACCCTTGCTTTAGATTAAAAATAATATTTATTTTTTAACTGCAATTTAAAGACAGAGGTTTGGTGACCGTAAATGTGTTCATGCACCCCAGGTGTTAGAACAGTGCTCTCATTTCTCACTCCAGCATTCATGTGATCTTTTGGTGGCACTGACCAGGTCAATGGAAGTAAAAGTGCTAGAATTTGCATTAAGCAAAACATTTAGTTGTAAAATGCCTGATTGTAAAAGGTGGCTGATCCAATCGGTTTTAATGGAGAGTCTTTTCATGCAGAGTGGCTTTTGAAAGCTCTTTCATAAATCCTGGTTGCCACAGGGCACTGTAAACTTTATAGGCACTTAGTAGGTCCTTTGTGAAACTGCAGAACAGTGCTTGTCTGGTTAACATGTATTATACATATCAGATGATCACATTGGCTGAATTTAATTCACAAATGTATACATTCTGCTTTTTCTCGATGATATCATGGCTGGATCTCTTCAGGGACACTGTCAAAGGCTATTGATGCAACCTGCTGTCTACTATGAGGCTATTCTTCCAATATCAAGTTTCAGAATGTATTTAACTTCCACTGCATTCATTTGGACATGAAAGAAGGTAGCAGCAGTAACACACATTCAGCCCAGATTCATTGAGCTTTTCAAAGCTTCAGAGAATGGGTCATGCGCAATACAATGAGCTGAGAGGACAGAAAAGTATACTCTTTTCATTCAGCAAGCATAATCATTCACCAGATCAATAGGTACTAGCTTGAGAAAAATGGGTGAGAAACTGATTTTTCTGAGGTCGATTGGCGACAGATGCCTTGAAACATGAAACCAGCCCACTAATTACCAAATTCCAAAAGTGGCGCTAAAGGCAGGGTTCCTCAGGGTTTAAATCAATAGCTTTCTATAGAGCAGCCAATCTTGCTAATGATGATTGGTCATCTCTAATTGCTTCTGGGTCAGAGTTGAGCCTTGGGCCTCTTTGAGTGCAACATCACTGAGATATATATGCATGGACTATTAATACTGGCAATTAATTAGCATTTGTTAGGGTTAATATCAGACATGTGCACTGTTGTCTTAAATCTAGTTACGGTTTGAGGACCTAGCAAGGACCTGTCTGTGTGCACATTAGTGGGTTGTCCCAGCCATTCTGAAATGACCTCTGCCAGTCCAGCTCTCTTTCAATTGGAATTTTGAATGTGTACATTGCGCATGGACAGCTGACAAGATAGGTTTATTTACTGAATGAAGAGACAAATTCAAATTGAATGAAACGTGTAGGGATTGCTTAAGACACTAAGCAACATGTATCAATCATGCTGTCTTTTCTTTTCCCCTCTCTTTCTCTCTCCACTGCTTTAGGCAACTGTTCCCTTTTGCATCTTAAGAAGCTGAGTTTTAATGGATGCATAGGGGAAGTGTCCCTTTGTCAATGTAACAGAGCTGTGAAAACCTCACACACATACACCCACTCCACTGCCTCACACACACAGTCTTCAGCAGATGGTATGACTGCATGCGTATGGAGCCTGAGGGCCAGCAGGTCTGAGTGGCCCCCCACAGAAGTTTTTGATTTATGGCTATTCTCCGTGATGCTAACACTCCACTTGCTTCCCTTTATTCGGTGATTCCTCCAGCTGTGTCACTGCTGCCGAATCTGAGGATTTTTTTCCGAAGGAGAGGTTAGAGGTGACAGGCTGGAGCGTCTGCGTGGTTTCCAGGAGCTTTGCTCAATTGAGGAGCTGATGGACAGTGACTTGTATGTGTCTGCGAGACTATGGGTGCCTGTAGGTGTGTGTGTGTCTGAATGATGATTCCTGTAGAGTGAATGAGGCATCCTTGTGTCCTACAAAAATGTGAGGTTCGGTTCCTGTCACCTGAACTGCACGCACGCACCCACACACACACATGCACACACACACACACACACACATCATAATTGTCAGGGTCAGGAGGGTACAATAGCAGCAAAGGAATAGAAACAGGTGCATTGGTCAAGTCTGCACAACAGTGCTATTTCTCTCTGTCTGTATCAAGCTCGTACCGTGTCATTCTTTCTGATTCCTCTTTTCCACTCTGTCCCCTTCCTACTGTCTCACTTTGTCTTCCTTTGCCTCTCCAAATGTCACATTTTTGCTTAAACCAGCCATGTGACTTGCTGTCCTCCCTTTGCATTTCTGCCTGTATTCTGGCTACTAAAAATGCAATTGGACAAGCTGAGATGGATAAGGAATTGGAAATGGTGGTCTAGCATTTTTTTTAAACCAATTTTTCTCATTCATCTTTTTCTTCACATGTGCAAAAATGGTGTTTATACCAATTTTATGACCTCATTTATCAAAATGAACACATTACGATAAGAAAATCATGATATGGCAAGTTTCATGTGAGGATGAGGAATTTCTCTGAGTTGACATGGAGTTGACATCATTACAAACAAGGTAGAGAAGACATTTTCTATTATTATTATTGAACCAAAATCTCAAGAAGAATGAAGATGGAGAGGAATGAAATGGTACTGTCTCAGCTTGATTTCCTGTGTTGCAGCATGGGTTTGCACTGACAGGAAATGTATATGCAATCTGAGAGCAGCTGTGGACTTCTGCAGATCATATTTTCATGTAATAATTAGATAAATCCTGAAATGGGTTTAGAAATTAACGTACATGCTTTTTCCCCCACCTTACACACATTTGATAAATGAGGGCAATTAACACAAATATATATTAGAGCATTAGAAATACTAGACAATATCTATTAGTCACCAACTGACCAGATGATATTTTGGTTGCATTCCTGCTCTTTAGATACAGGATAATCAGTTGTTTATGACCTAGAGCATGTGCTTAGAACTAGAACATATCATGATCTGGGCTTGCTGTTGCAACCATGTGACAGGGCTGAGAGAGAGTTCAGAGGTCTAGATATAGGAAAAGATCATAGGTCTTCTCAAATATGTTAATAAAATGTGTATGTAAGCCAATGCTTGTCTGTATATGTGTGTGTGTGTGTGTGTTTGATATTCTGCTGCCTGCACCAGTGGCAGGAGAAACAGTGTGTGTTTTCTGAAGTGAATGCGTATGTAACTGCATTTATCTGTTATTGCACATAGAAAGCTGTTAAAAGAGTATCTGAACATTTGCCTTGAATCAGAATTGAAGTTTTCAGCCCAATGATGTGATTTAATGTTAAGAATTTAAAATTGAGACAGACACAGATATTTCAGTGCTTGTGTCATGGATGTTGTAATATGCCTCTGTGCTTCTGTATCAGAAAGCCCAAACTCCACAGAGGATAGATAGATAGATTTGGAATTTTCCTCTATAGTAGGAAGAGAGTAGGCAGGGGGAGTAAAAGGATGGAGCAGAGCTTTGACTTGATAACCGCTGGAGGCTGCCACCATTTTGACGTAATTCGCCGTGTTGGCAGATTTAGAGATTACACGCCAATCTGCAGCTTTTGGTGTCAGTTTTCCTCGCAACATCATTTCTAGCTATAAGCCCTCATCTCTGAAGTATAGAGTGGGGGGTCTTCATTTTAGCCTGTATCTCATAATAGAGTTGGATCTCTCATGCCAGAAGCTCAGGCATCTGAGGTTCTGCAGTTCAGGCTGGAAATCCAGGGTTTACTAAAGTGCTTAAAATGTTGAGAAGTGGGCAGGATTACACTAGGAAATAGAAAGAGAGAGAGACCCACAGAGTCCCTGTTAGATGAGGAGGAAGAAAAACAGGAAGTTGGAATGCTTTGGTAAAGAGCGTTGTTGTTTGCACATTAACGGTAAGGGATTTGTTTTGTGTTCTTATCAGTGGAGATGGTTTCCAGTCTTTGGATCTCTTAGAGTTGTTTGGAGAGGTTTATTTTGGTCAGAATGTCATTGGGGTGAGGTCTGTAATTGCTCTAGGGGCTCCATTGGAGAGCGAGGAAGCTGTGTATGCTTATGATCAAATTCAACCAATCTGCGTGTCCCCTACACCAGCATGGCCTCGAGCTTGTGAAAAGTGCCGGTTTGTAGATCTCTCATTAATCAGTTTTCCAAGATCAATCTGTGGTCTTCTTTTATGCACATTTATTTCCATCAATGGCTCACAATGGACCTTAGATCAGACATTGTAGCTGTACGGTCATCAGTGCAGCACTATGGTCAACAGTGAAGTCAACCTTGTATTTCTATCCTGTCTGCTCCCTCCCCTTTATATATCCTGCTGTTGTTCACTCATTAACATTATCCATCTGAAAGGAAGAGAAAGAAAACAGGTCCAGTCTTACAATTCTACTGCTTCCATCTCATTATCGCAAATCTGAGCACATTGTTTCTCACATGACTTCTTAACTGTCATCATTAGGAGGGAAGTGTGAAAACTAGCTTAGATTGGAATGTTTGCTCTCATATCTAACATCTGCTTTAAAAAATCACACACATTCTTTTCCGGTTAATTAATATTTAATGAATTTATTAATTCATTTATTTTTACGAAGAGTGGCAGGTTTTCTTCATCAGTATCAGCATCTGCATGGCATTTCCTTCACTTATTGTATTAGTATACTTGGATGACCTAGGTTTTTTAGGGAATTTCCATGTTTTATGACTATGAAATTCCTCTGTGTGTCTTTTTTTCCCCATGTTTAGTAGGCTCCTGTGTGTCTGTGAGAGTTTGGATATATGCACTGGTCTGCACTGATTACATTTAATACTACCAATGGCCTGAAAGCCCACACATTATGATACTCGTATATAGTGGATTGCCCCTGGCTCCAATATACACATATATAATGCAATTATTACACAAAATGATGCACTCATAGATTCATGTATGATAAAAAAGAGCATTTCACACCTGATACACAGGGTTTTGGAATCTTAACTGGATTCCTAATCAGAGTTCTCTTCCTCTGCTTCCCAATTTATCCCTTCTCTTTCTCTATTTTCCTCATTCTGGTTCTTTGTTTCTGTCTCTGGGGAGACATGTGGAAGACTAGTAGCGATTTGTAACAATGTTACTGTGGAACAAATGGGTTCATTTAATCAACTCTCTCTGGGATCTTCTCCATATTTCATTTGTGACTTCATTAACAGTGTAGGATTCTGCTTTCCTGCTTGATTCTGGTTTTGCATCAATTAGTCACAGGGATTGATCAAGAATGAGAGAAAAAAAAGAATGAGAGAAAGAGAGTGTTCCTAAAATGTAGTACCTGGTGGTATCAGTCAATTACATGTCTGTATAAGGTGGAATGTTGAACAGTTCCAGAATATTGATTTTCTTTCTTGTCTTTCTTGTCCATCTGTCTATCAATCCACCCATCCTCACAACATTACAGGTAAGGAAGAGTCGGTGGCCACCTTTAAGGGAAACGAGTTCTTCTGCTACGATTTGTCCATGACCCCAATCCAGAGCAGCACAGATGAGATCACGCTGTCCTTCCGCACACTGCAGCGCAACGGCCTCATGCTCCACACTGGCAAGTCTGCCGACTACGTCAACCTGTCCCTGAAGAGCGGAGCCGTCTGGCTTGTCATCAACCTGGGCTCTGGGGCCTTTGAGGCCCTGGTGGAACCAGTCAATGGCAAGTTCAATGACAACGCCTGGCATGATGTCCGTGTCACCCGAAACCTGCGTCAGGTAGGGATCTGGTCTCCTCAGGGTGGGGTTTTGCCCTGTTCACTCTCTTATCTGGGTACTTCCATTTCTATTTTTATCGTACCTTTCTCTATATTTTTTCTTTCCGCACATCTCCTGTTTGGTTGATTAATTTTACTTGTTGGAATTAAAAGTGTTGAAAGATTAACAATTTTTGTGTTTCATTCTAAAGCAACCACAGACCCATGCCAGTTTCTCAGAGTTTCTCTGTTGGGCTGATACCTGAGCCAGGGAACATTTATTACATTACATTTGATGAATTATATTTGAACATTTGTCAAGCCAAACTGTTTTGACACAGTGTGTAGTTAATTTTGATTTAAAAAGCAATAAATTTGATGTAATAAAAGTGAAGCTTTGGGTTTCCTGTGAGGATTTAGCTGATCACTTGGGAGACCTTAATCATTGGCTGCAGTGTGCAGACTTGCCAGCTCAGAGCATTCAACAAGCACACACACACACACACACACACACACACACACACATACACACAAATTGAATGGAAGAGGCAGGGGCTCCATACCGGTTCATCACTTGGCAGGCACAGATAGTGGTAGTGAAATACAATCAATTTCACTTACGAACTAAAAACCCCTTGCTTTCTCACTGCAATGTTTTGGTTTGTATAATTGGAATGAATGGTTAGTCAGGCCCAATAATAGCCATTGTAATAGGCTACTATGGTGAAATGTGAATAAATATAAATATAAAAATAAGTGGAAAGTAAAACGAACCCCTTTTGTTCAAATTGCATTCATTTTTCTGGTATAAAAGAAAGAAGCAAGGGGAAAAATGTGTCTTCCAACAACAGAACCTTTGAGAAGCTAAAGAAAAGAAAATAGCACACCATGCTCAATCCCAGCACAGCATAAAAGAAAGTGTTGGCTGTTGAATCTTCCTTTGAAGACTCAGCAGTTTACACAGCATCTTGGGTGCACTGTTCAGAGGCAACTAGGTTTTAATACATAACCACTGTCAGCATCAGCCAATCCCCCTCACTGGGAAGGGGGGGTGTTCCTGCCCAGGCTGGCCTGCACCAGCCTGCTAAGGTGGGCACAGGCACTGAATAACTTTAAATGTAAGTATGAATGAAGACAGAGGCTGATCGGTCTCTCTCTCTTTACACACCTGCTCATGGTGATAAGACGTGCATCTCTGTTAGATTTGTAGCCTCTACTTAACCTTGATCATCGACTCAGCTGAAGTATTCAAATCAATGTGGTAAATGTCATGGTTTTCACTGGTGTGCATTAATGCTAGATCATTCATGCATCATATATAGTTTTCAGCCTCTCTGATAGAATGTGTGGCATATTCAGTCTGTAAAACTTAATCTAAGATTCAATAGAGGTTTATTGTCAATACAACATGAATTAGCCTTTCACACAACCCCCCCCATAGTGCAATCATAAATAAAAGGAAAAAATATATGTATATACACACTAAACTATAATAACTCAAACTAAAATGTAAATGCTGTACAGACTATCCAAGAAAATTATAAAACTTTCTCTACCAGTAAAGCTTTCTGAGAGGGTGGAAATGCCTCTACTGCATCCAATTCACACACTTTCCTCCACACTACTCCCCTCTTCCAGACCTCGTTGAATAGATAAAAAAAGGAACAAGAAACAAGATGAATGCCGCATCTGTCCAGTAGGCTGATGCAATATAGCAGCATATGTGGCATCTAAGAGAGAACACATAGACCCTGTACAAAATAGCGAGAAAGAGAGAGAGATAATGATGATAAATGTTACTTTTCTCCCCACTAACTCTCTGTGTAGATAGGTGCAGGGATCTGGTTTGAACTGGCTTGACTGGTTTGCACATAAGAAAACAATGGTGGAGAGGAGTAGTGTTGTTCTGGATGTATTAGAGTACATTCATTTCCACAGGACAAACGAGCTGAGAGAGAGATCCGATTCATCTCCAGTTGGTCGGGGTGTTGCTAAGATGCATAGTAAGGTCCCTCTAAAATCTGAGCTGAGAAGATGGGTTTGTTATAATCTGGCTCAGCCTGTTTTATACAGTCAATATACAGTGAAAAGACCTTTTATTTTCACTGGTACTCCATAAAATTAAAAATTATTTACTATTATTATTACCAGTCCTTTGGTTCCAAACTAACAACTTGTTTTAGAACAGTGTTTCTTAAAGCTTTCACAGTGAATACCAACTCTGGAAATATTTTACTCTTGAAATACTGCCATTATGACCAACATTTTCAAAAAAATTGTTACCCAGAGAGTAACAGAGAGTAAGTTGGGGGAGAGAGACCCCAATAAACATATCTGTGGAAGAATGCAGAATCCACATGACACCTTCATAAGTCTGAAGGAATTCATGCTGCGGGTCAGCACTTGTTTGGCGGCATCTACACATTCTTAAGTATATATACACAAAAGTTAAATCCTAAGGCTGTGTAGATGCCATCAACACATTTGCACAAATAAACACTACACTCTAGGGGTCAGGGACATTTGCCACTGGCCTGTGTTTGTTCATCAGAGTGAAACTGGATTAATGAGTTTAGGAAATCTAATTTGCTTCCTTGGCAATAAAAAGCCCGCAATGTAGGCACATAGACTTGCATACTCACACCACCCTCAACATATACAGAGCAGGGGGACCACTTTTAAAGTTTGAAACACATGTATATATTATCTTTCATCTTGCTTTCAGAAGTTTCTCCATTGTGCTACATCACTCTGGATACTGCTTGCTTCATTTATGCAGTCATTCAAATTAATTTACCTGGATTTACCTTTACTAATCAGTGTTACATCAAACTGTGTGACATGCAGTTTATATTGTGATATGCTAACTTATCTACATTCTGTCTTATGGAAAGTCCAAAAAAAAGCTAGACAGTCCACCCTATACAGTTATCACTTATTATAACCACATACATTAATATACTCTACTCTATTTAGTGCAGTTTAATAGTAGTAGTTAATAGTAGTTTAAAATAATTAATACACTGTCCTGGCTCTGACATTAATTCATGACATTAATTTTGACATCAAGGTGATGAACATGGACATATGTACTTGACTTTAAGGCTGAATCAAGACATAAAATTTATAAAATATTCTATATGATTTGTAACAAAATGAAAACAAATAAAAAAATTGCAATGACTCTCAGTTAAAGCAAGATAACTTCTTCAGGATTGTAATGAAGTAACCTCCACCCCTGGGCATCAGACTCACAGTACTGTTTGAATTGAGTGGGCTGTAATAGGTTTGGATGTCTATAACCATTAAATATGATTGCATAGGCAGTGTAGAAAGTGAGTTTTAGCAGAGCTGTACTAGGTGAATGACTGGTGTTAGCAAACTGGGGAGACACCTAACGTGTAGCGTTCAGATGGAGGACACTGCAGGTGTGTGCTTCTGTGATAGAAAGAGGGACAGATAGAGAGAGAGAGTAGTCGGTGCCCTTGGCATCGACTGGTCACACCTCTAACCTTACTGAATGTTTATTCTTAATCAATACATAGACACACCATCACATAAATACCATTAATGCATGCATACTCACAGATTTGTGTTCAATTAGAAATGCAGCATGTTTTTTTGAAATTGCGCAAAAGCATTAATGTGCATACTTTCCTCTATGCATCCATTCTATGTACTGAGACATTGCTGTGGATCTTCACATACTGCGACACATAATAACACACACACAGACTTTGTTGGATTTTAAACAGCCATGGCTGCTTCCTGCTCCATACTCTGAGAATAGATCTGTGAGAACACACACACACATGCACAGACGATGAGGAAGACATCGACGTATGCAGTCTGCAATGACATTGCAGACTGAAAGAATGTGTGGAAAGAGGGAAGAATAGAGATGGAGGGAGAATTCACAGCAAAAGCAAAATGGCTGAAACAGCAGAGAACTGACAGTAAAGGAGATGTATAGAGAAAAAGCTTTTATATTTAACACTTTTGACCCGTGTGCATTGCTTTTTTTTTTTTTCCTGCCACATTTTCAAATTTTGTGACCAAATAAATACATACATTTTTTTGTGACTTAACGGTAAGAAAGAAACTGAAGGAAATTTATGCCAAGATCCTGTAATCCTTGAAAGATAAATAAATATAAAGAAATCTGCATTCTGCCTTTGTCCTAAAGATTCAGCTAGAGGCACAGCTCCACACTGTGGTGGTTGCTAGAACTGCTGCCACTGATGTGGGAACAGTGTTCCATTCCCAGCGGTGTCTGTTTGACAGAGAGACAACGTCTGAAAGCATGACCTCTGATCAGTGAGTGCCCCTCTCTCTCGGATACAAAAGCATTCAGCTTGCCTATCTCTGCCATGATGGCATGATTATTAAAAGCCAACATGCTCCCATGTAGAATCTTCTGGGAATGGTAGTGTTTGGCTTCTAACCTTACAGTCAGGTCAAGTGAGAATTCATCTGTGTGTGTGAGCTGTCTGACTGAAATAATGCTGGCATGTCATGATGTCCTTCCCAGTGGTCTTAAGCAAAGTGCAATATGATCACTAGGGACCAATGACAGCCCGTTGGTCTTTGGGTAATAGACTAAGATATTAGAGTAAAATGTCAGGAAAGCGTCTGCCTGACATCCATATGCAATCAGTCTGTTAGAAAGAGTAAACAGAAACATTTCCCTTTTTCACTAATCCTGTTCCTAATCCTCCTGACAGCAGTGTGTTGTTTAGGGGGTACAGAATTGTGCCCCACTTGTACAGATGTTGTTATGGAGATAAGTATATGTTTTGTCTTAGTTTAAAATGTTATACACCTAATAAAGAAGGACATATTCTCATTTGCATTTACATTAAGCTTCTACCATTTATATATGTGTATAGGGTTATATATATGTATTTGTACTGAGGAAGTTGGAGCAGAGTGGAGATGTAATATTTATAGTGCATTTGCAGTATTTAATGTGATTGGTTTTACTATGGGTCACTGTATACTAATACACACACATGGTCACGTCTGTGGGCTGAATGGGGAAATGATCATGGGAAAACCAACAAAATAGGCACGAGGGCCAGAAAGGAACAGAAAACAACTAAAATGAACTCGAAGGCGTGTGACTGTTAGGAAAAAAGTCTTTCCACGTCAATGCAGTTGCCATGTCTGGTGGCAGCCTACTGCATATAACAGGTCCTTCTGGCTCATGCTCCATTGAAATGAGCTGGGAGCCACCAGGACCTGCTAATCAGGCAGATGATTGCTTGCTGTGAGCACGCTATGGCCTCTGGACATAACACACAAAAACACACAGAATTTTGAAACTGAAAAATAATGAACAATTCAGAACTATACAAAAAGGATTTTTTAAGCCTTGAAAGTTGGTGCAACCAATTCCTACATGTGTCCCAAATTTTGTCAATTACTTAAAATACTCTTTGTCTCCATAAATGTAGTGACGGAACACTGTAAACTATGTAGTCTGTAAACTCTGTAGTCTTTAAACACCCTGTGGTTCAAGCAACAGACACATAATAGAAACATATCGTATTCTAGTAACAGAGTTTTAAAAAGAAGAAAAAAGTGAACCTGTAAAACTTTTTAAATGCAATGCAGTCACTTAACTTCTGTGCTTGTGCACCTATGACGTTTTTACAGCATTGATGCATTTCACTTTCTTGTGGAAACAACAAAACAAAGTTTGTTTATATTTTGAAACCACTATATGATCACTATTTTATTCTAATCAGGCTGCAACTGTCTTATTATTTGAGTGTATTACACAATTCATGGGGCAGGAAATGGAACAATTATTCTGATTTAAGATTTAAGTGTAAGTGGTGGTGGCTCTGACGGTGCAAGATCAAAGTCAAGATTCAAACTCACAACTTTAGAGGAGCAAGACCACATTTAGCGGATTTGGGATGAACTGGACAGAAACATGAAGTATAGAAAAATGTCAATAGTTTAGAATACATGTTGGTTTAGAAATGGGTTCTATGAATTCTATCTTTAACTGTTTGCATTGAAAACGGCTGAAAAAAATTAATAATTTGCATGTAAAATTTGTAATGTATGTATAGTAGTACTGTAATTGTCACGACTACGGACTTACGAGGGAAGGAAGCGCAGAGGTCTGACATGCTGGGAAGGGGGTTTTATTATTAAATAAACAATACACAAATAAACAATGGCGCGGTGGCCAAAAACGGGAAATAAAAGGGAAATAACACAAACTAACCCGTAGGCGTGTGGCGATTGCCAGAACTCAAAACACATAACACTAAACAAGGTCAAGTTCGTGCATGGAGTTCACAAAAATGCCAGCGACCCCGAACGGGCGGAAACTTCCGGCATTTATGGGGCGTCAGGATTAAAGTCAGGTGTGGAGGCCAGCTGCAGGCAATCCTGACAGAGCCCCCCCTCCAAGGGCTACGTCCTCGGAGCCCCAACAGTACCATCAGTGGAGGCGGCGGGGTGGACGGCGGCAACCACAGGGCTCCTGCCCTGCTGTATCCTCCCCTTGGAGGACCCGGTCCCTCGGGCTGGCTCCCCGGCGTGGTCAGGCGTGGCGGCCCCGGTCCCTCGGGCTGGCTCCCCGGCGTGGTCAGGCGTGGCGGCCCCGGTCCCTCGGGCTGGCTCCCCGGCGTGGTCAGGCGTGGCGGCCCCGGTGCCTCGGGCTGGCTCCCCGGCGTGGTCAGGCGTGGCGGCCCCGGTGCCTCGGGCTGGCTCCCCGGCGTGGTCCCGCTTGGCGGCCCCGGACCCTCGGCCTGGCTCCCCGGCGTGGTCCCGCTTGGCGGCCCCAGACTCTCGTACCTGCACACAATAATCAGGGCCGATCCATCTGGGTACGTGTGGGTCCTGTCTCCACACGTCCCCTCTGACACTTCTTGTGTCACCCCCTGCACCGCGCAGGGAGATTGACCCAGAGCCTCCGGCGACTGTTCCAGGCACCCCAGGCTGGTGCCTTCTGGGACTATGCAGCCCCTCTCGCTGCACGGCCCTGGTGCCAAGGGGGGGGCATTGCCAGACCATCCGGCTAGCCCCTTCTGCGTCCGTTGGGACAAGCAGGCCCTCTTCCTGCCTGTCCCAGCTGGGTCCTCATGCCTACCTGGGGGCTCTATGGCGCTCCACCCCTCTGGAGGCAGACGCAGGCCCATGCCTGGCCCGCCCTCCTCACTGGCTACCGGAGGACCCAGCTCCATCGCTTCCCCACCTCCCCTCCCCTCAGGAGGAGTCCCCAACCCGAACTGCACCCCCCCAAAAAATTCTTTGGGGGAGCACCCCCCCCGGCTGGACTTAGGGGTACCTTGGGGCTTGTCCACCTCGCCTTGGACCAGCACATTCGGGTCAGGAACCTCCTCCCTGGGGTTCGGCTCCGCGGCTGGGTCGCCATCTGGTGGACACAAAGAGGGGAAGTGGGGGCGACATACGGACACATATGCCACGCACACACACATAGACAGAGACAGACAGAAGAGAGGGTCGTCTGGTTCCCTCTCTGAGCTCTCCAGGACCTCCTCAGGGGGCACAGCCAGAATCTCGGGAGGCGCGACCTTCTCGTCGCCCGCCAGTGCTTGGTCTTCTTGCCCCGGATCCTGACTGGCGCTGGATGTGGTGGAGGGGCAGAGTTCGATCCCTGGCTCAGGCTCTGGCCGATCAAACTCCGCCCTCAGTCTCTGCTGGAAGTCCCGAAAACTCCTGTCGGTCTCTCCCTGCTGCCAGGCAGCGTCGCTGGAGATGGTGGTGGGCGTGTGGCGTGGGGGGTGGTGGACGTCTTCTCCAGCATGCGGGGGCGCTGGTGATGCGCTGCCGTTCAGCTGGGGAACGTCCGAGCAGAGGGAAGGCGGGTCGGCGACTGGAACTGGGAGGGCATCTTCCCTGTGAGGCAGTTCCGACAGTGCAGTTGCTGGTTGGCGACCTCCTGTCGCCCTGTTCCACCAGCTTACGCCCGCATCGCTGTCCTCCTCCTCACTGTTGTCGCACCTCTGGGACTGACGTGGGTTTCCACGGACCTCGCAACGGACGGGCACGATGGGCGGAGCCATCCCGGCACCGACTGCCCAATCGGCGTCATCCTCGTGTTGGTCCGTGTCGACCTCATACCCTCGGAAGTCACGTGGATCTTCACGGATGTCGCGACAATCTCGGACGCGCGCGCTGGGTGGAGCCATCCCGGCCCCGAATGCCCAACGAAAATCCACGTCATTGTCGCTTTCGTCATCCGTGTCCTCCCACCTGTGACTCCGAGGGTCGTCCACCCTGCGGACATCCTGGACCCAGGGTGCGATCAACTCCCAGGGACAGTACTCTGGCCATTCGGGCTGGAGGCTGTCCATCCCCTCGCTGGAGGGACGCCGCCGTTGTTGTCGCTTCTCACCCCCCTGGAAGTGACGTGGGTCCCCACGGACCTTGCGACGATCGCAGACTGGCGCGATGGGCGGAGCCAAACTCTCGTCTCCCGTGCTCTCGTCGTCGTCCGTGTCGTCCCAGTCCACGGGGAGACTTGCCAGCAGAGCGCAGAGTTCTTGGCTCGACATGGCGAAGATCGTGGGGGTCGCATCTTCTGCGCTCGCTGCCCACGTCACTTCCTCGCTGCTGCCGACGCCAACGTCCTCGCTCCGCCCACTCACCCGCCGACGTTGTCGCTTCCGGGTTTCGCGGAGTTTCCCGGGGGTGACGTCATCACGCGGCGCCGCGTACCACGGCTTCTCGGGGAGAAAACGCTCCACCAGAACGGGCGGCGCGTCTCTCCCCTGGCGTCCGCGTTCGCCGCGCCGGGCTGAGTCCTTCGCGGCGTTTCTTCTCCTCTGCTTTTTACCTCTGCGCTTTTGGGGGGGTCGCTGGCATTCTGTCACGACTACGGACTTACGAGGGAAGGAAGCGCAGAGGTCTGACATGCTGGGAAGGGGGTTTTATTATTAAATAAACAATACACAAATAAACAATGGCGCGGTGGCCAAAAACGGGAAATAAAAGGGAAATAACACAAACTAACCCGTAGGCGTGTGGCGATTGCCAGAACTCAAAACACATAACACTAAACAAGGTCAAGTTCGTGCATGGAGTTCACGAAAATGCCAGCGACCCCGAACGGGCGGAAACTTCCGGCATTTATGGGGCGTCAGGATTAAAGTCAGGTGTGGAGGCCAGCTGCAGGCAATCCTGACAGTAATAGTACAAGAAGTAATCTGTAGACATTAATCAAATGTATGGGGGACACAATACAAGATTACTACATTACTTTTCCAGTGCCCACTCACTGGCTAGTCATGACTGCATTGTGGGTCTTACAATGCAGTTGATCTCCTATAACAGTCTGGCATCTCACATAGACAAATGCAAAGTCAGAGCTGTCAGTTCTCTTGGGGGTCTGATATGGCGGGATGCCACCGCTCTTGCACGGCTCACAGCAGACTTCAGGGGAAATGGTGATTGGATAATAAAGCTCCCATCAGGCCAAGCACATGCTGTTCCCAGCAGTGTGTTTCACTGGATGGATTCATAACAGCTTCTAATAGACTAAGCCAGGAATCCTGCAGTGGTGTAACATTCGAAACGCCCACAAGTCATCAAGCCTCTCATCGCGCTCTCGGCGAGGTAGCAACCCGCACAGAAATGCTCGTATAAGAATCCTGTGCTCTTTAGATTATGTAGGGTGCTAGAGCACAGATGTTCTGAGACACAGAGAGAGATTGAACCAATTGTTTCTTCTGGGTCTTCTCTTGTTTGAATCTCTTCAGAGCTATCTGATCAGATAAACTGAATGAGAAATTAAGGTTGATTTATTTTAAGATAATGATGCACACTGCTCCGTGTTTTTTTTTTTCTTACACATGTACAGCAGTTGTGTTTTATTAAGGGTAGAACAGAATGTGCCCCCCACTTGTGTTGAAGTAATTATGGAGACAAGCATCTGTTTTGGTTTTAGTTTAAAATGGCATACACCTAATAAAGCAGGACATATTTGAGTTTGCTCATTTCAGTTTTTATTAAGCTTCCGACATTTATATATGTCGGACAAATATATGATTTATTCTGAGCTAGATGAAGCAGAGTGTAGATGTAATATTAATGGTATTTACAGTGCATTTACTGTGTTTGTGTTTTTACAAGTCATTGCTAATTTCAGTAAATCCTGGATTTTGCATCTTTGAATTGATACCTGGAAGTATGTGTGTGCGTGTGTGTGTGTGTCAGTACCTCTGAGAGAATGTGCATGCTATATGCATGTGTATATGCTTAACCATACTGCGTTTGCCTCATTTAGTCAGATTCAGAGCAGCCCCCTGAATGTCAATGAGTATAAATGTATTTCAACATTCAGCTTTTCAGTAGCCATGCCAATATCTTTAAAATTCTGATGTGTGGACAAACGCCAGAGCTTTGAGCATTGTCCTTTATCCATTTCCTAGGTCTACATAGGACTGTGAGATTGCATCCATAAAGGGACTTTAAAGAGAGGTGTTTTGATTGATAATCATTATGATTTTTTTTTAACTGTTTGGGTATTGAGTACAGTTGTGGACACACAACTGTGAGAAATGTAAGCAAGGGTAGATGTTGACTTGACTAGACTAGTGTCATTGAGTAGGTGTAGAAGATTGCATGGGATTTGCATGAATAATATCTCTATCCATTTACCGTGTGAGAGGTGGAAATGATACAAAGTTATTTGGATATGTGTGTATATGTGTCGTGTGCATATACTGTCCACACTGCAGTAAAGTATGAATTTTGGTGTCTGTGTTCTATTCTAGTATGAAACACTTTAATGTACAGATGATACAGTCAATGAGGAAAAGCTTCTGGTGCTACTCAAAAATGTATAATAGGATGCTACATGTGTCATGAATCAAGTACACTCCGACACAATGTATACTAAGTAGTGAGGTTTGTGTTGCACCTCTGTTGTAGTGAATGAATGAAGGATTTATTTTATCTCTCTTACTCTTTCTCGGTCAGACTGCATAATTGGACCTGTGCATTTTAGCTCAGGGATTAATTGTCGGATCAGACAGATTTGTCTCGCTCTTTAGTGCGACTTTCATTTCATGGTTTAAACATCATGAAACTCAACTGCAGTAAATTAGTTTAGATGCTTCAACATCTACCTCATCTAACATCTAGGTAGTAGGGTAGTGGGTAACACACTCGTCTATGAACCAGAAGACTACAGAGTCACAGGTTCAAACCCCACTTTCTACCATTTTGTCCCTGAGCACTTAACCATAAATTGCTCCAGTGGGACTGTCCCTGTGACTACTCTGGATTAGAGTGTCTGATAAATGCCATAAATGTAAATTTAACAACAGGACAAAGGATGTGTTGCCTTGTGTATCTGTTTGTGTTAAAGAAGATGTATGCTTTTCATATGCTGCACATCTGACAATTTTTGTAGTTTCTTAGTTTGTTCCCTTGTGCACTTTGAAATATGAAAAGAATATCAAAACATCCATTCTGTGTGTGAAACTAAGAGTCACAGAGTGGTTTTCCACAAACCAAAATATCACAGGAATCAGTGGTAAAATCTTGAATACCCTTTACACCACAACTATGTCTATGTCCATCTTTTTTTCTAAAGTAAATGGAATTCAAAGCAGCTGCCCAATCAAATATCCCTAGCCAGCCTTATGTTCTTGCATCTTCTTCCATACTAGCAATTTGTCACCTAGCAACAGCGCTACATTGTTTTAGAGCTGCTGCTGTTGGAATGAGAGGGAATGTTTACTGATCTGTTCTTTTTTTCTGTTGTCTAGTTCACAAAACATGTCTATGCAATTGCAAGGTTATTAGTGCGTTAGGGCAGGGATCGTTTTTTCTTATGTTCCCATGTGCTGTGTGACCTGTGGTTAGGTGCATTGGTGCTGGGAGCCCCCTATAAATGAATGCATGGCAGAATAATTAATCATGACTCTCAGTGACTGCCAGTATGCATGCATATGTATGTGTGTGTTTATTGTGCTGTGTTATTTGTTTTTGACGGTCTTTGTCTCGCTGGGATTGTTTTTCCATGTTTCCACGGTTGACACCTAGTAGCCTGGAGACGTGTCTAGTGGAGTAATGAATAGTGTAGGTCGGCAAGGCTGCAATGTGGGAAGAGTGAGGCAGTGAAGCATTGTCACCCTGCTGGATAAATCCTTCAGTGGAGTAACTTATGTGTTTGTTGGGAGTGTCTTTTTTTGTCTATGGCTGTCTAACTGTGCTTCTGAGTGTATATGTATATGTGTGTATGTGTGTTATTTTCCTGTGATTGCGTGCTAATATGTGTGCTGCTATGTGTTGTTTTCACGGCCGGTGCAGGGCAGGTAGGATGCCAACGCACAACTTGGGAACAAAACAGGGGTTAACTAGACAAGACATGGAACAGTGCAGGAACACATACCGGGTGGCGTGAACAATGCTGACACACACACTAGAAACATTTAAGAATATTTCTACAGGTGATAACAATTAAGGTATTCAGGCACACGAAAAACACAGAAGATTGGGAAAACCTGGCCTGGAATGCCAGGTGAGGTTTGGGCCATGACAGTTGTATATTTTGGTGTATGCATGTATTTGTGAGCAGCTGCATGTGCCAGATGGCTTTTGTCTTGGCTCCTGTCTGGATGAGGGGCGGTGGCTGGCAGTGACAATTTTTCCTCTCGCTTGGTGGGAGCTTGAGAGAGCCATTACAATAAATAAGTACTTTGCCACTAGCACATTCTCTGGACCCAAGACACACGTGTGTTTGTGTGTGCGTGTGTGTATGTGCTTGTGAAAACTTGGAGCCATGTTGGATGCTGGACTGCTGAAGGGACAGTCCGCAGTTGTTTGTGTAAATTTATGTGGATCTGTGCTATTGAGATAGTGTGCATGCTAATTAGTATGCTATATGCTTGCTCCATTTATATGTAATACTGAACCATACTGCAGTCGTCATTACTCAGATTCAGAGCAGCTCCCTGAATGCCAAGGAGTTTAGGATGCATTTCAATATTCTGTTTCACATGACATATGAGTAAACATATTATTACTTTAAATTAAACTAGGCAAATGCTAATCAAATGCTAAATTAAACTAGGCAAATGCTAATCAAAATATTCAAAATAGATGTGTTTGGATCTAGTCTTGAAACATGATTCTTATCGAATACATGGACTGGGCCTGAGAGAGAAGTTAAAGTAGCTCCTAGGTTCGAGACATTTGAGTATTTTGAAGTATTTAGGTTCATTTTTTTCCTCTTTAGCCTCTAACAGCGTATGTGGTGTGCAGTGCCACCCCACCCCTAATTGGAGTGACATTTATATTTTCACCTGGAGCCACTCTGTCAGTTTCGATTACAAGAAGCCATTTGGAATCTGGGGTGTTAGGAGCAGATGTGAGGAAAGGGGAGTGCAATGAAAGCAGAACTAAATACCTGCAAGACTCCTGGAGGCGGCCCTGCTTTCCTTCTCTCTTTTCTTTTCTCCTGTTTAGCACACTTTTTCTTCCACTATTACCCTTCACTATCCAGAACATTCTCTCTATATATAGTCCCATTTTATTAGTCAGCATTTGGGAAAATACTCTCTAAATATGGCAAGTATATGCTACATTATGCCATGAGCTGCCAGTGACAGATGACAGATACATCTCAATTGAGATGTATCTGCTTCAGGACTTTGAGGATCGTCATTGATGGCTTGCTCTGTACAGCATGCAATGTCAGCAGTCTTTAGCACTGGTTTCATTTGCTTCTCCACATTGTTGTTAATCGTGTGCTCTGGTCTGTGTTGAGGAGGTGCTAATGGATTTCTCCCTTTTTTTCTCACGTTCGTAATGCATGCTCCCATCAGACAGGAGATTTGTAATCTCACACACTATTAATGAGGGGTTTTATGTTGCAAAGTATTAAAATTGGCAATTTTTGGTCCCTGGTAAATCAGTTACAGCTAAGCTGGATTAATAAGGTGAGACACAGATCACAACAAATATCAAGGCTTCACTAAGGGCCTAATGCTTCGGCAGCTGTAAATGAAATGTGAATTTAACCTGCCCCTCTGTGCCATCCCTAACAAAAGGCAGTTAGAAGCTGCTCTAACCACTTCTGGTATCAACCCTGTGTAGCCTGTAAGAGTTGTGGATATTCACACACTTCATGCTTCAATTTGATTACAAATCTCAATACCATCTTTCTTTTTGAGTCTTTCAGCAATTTAAATATAAATATAAATTATCTAAACTTTCAAATTCTTGAACGTTTATTAAACTGTAATCGAAAAAAAAAAAAAAAAACTATAATTTGAGCTAAATCCTAGTAACTATTTTTACCTAGAGCTTAATATAAAACCCATATAAAATTATGTTATATGTTTTTTGTGCCATCGCAAATTGACACTCAAATATTTAGTCTGGAATTTAGTTGTGATTGGCAAGTGAGCTCAGACAGACAGAGGAATTGTTTTGTTATGAATTTTATGTTCTCCTGCTATGCCCCAGTTATCAACATTGGAACTGAGTAGATTATCTGGACCTGTAAACCTCTTGTTTGAAGCTCTTGTGCTGTACTCATTCATTTGAATGTGATCACTAATAGAATATTAATTATGTGCAGATCCTGGGCAGTATTTTCTTTTTACATTTACATTCATCAGTGTCTGAGTTGGCAGCTCAGCATAACCTCAATGCAGAACATGTTATTACCTGAGGCATGGGTCTTAGTGTTGTTTTAGCCATATTAAAGTGCTAGAAAACAAATGCAAATGTAACACTGATTTCTCTTTTAGGTACAAGACTTCTGATCAACTGCATTCACTTCTCTCTCTTTCTCAACATTTTAAATCTATTTAAATCTGCATTGTAATTATGATTCACTGTATAAAAAATCTGAACATGTTCTGAACATCTGAACTCTTTTTTTCTTTTTTTTTCCCTCTTTATTTTCTTGCTTTTTCATAATTACAAAACTGGTTCCCATACATGATACTGAATTAAGCAATGTTTGCTCTGTGTGCTCAGGAAATCATGCCATGCAAAGAATCTTCAGCTTGATTGGCCTCCTCACCATAGCCAGCCTCTCTCGCATCAGATCAATAGAACTAGTCAGTCATTATTTATGACTAATACAGTCCAGCTTTTCCTCCAATCCCTTTTCCCATTCAAAATACCCCCCCCCCTCCTTTTCCACCACCCAACACCCTCTTTGTGGAGATGATTTGCTAACTTTGTGTCTTCTTACTAACAGCTTCAGAATCTTCCAGTATATTTTTTATATATTTTTTTTGTGTGTTTTGTTTTCCTTACCTTTGTGTTAAAACAACTAACACTGTCTCATTCACGGAATGTGAGTCATCTGTTGTTTGCTTTATTTAACTTGCGTACTTACTTACTAACAGTTGAGCGTTTTCTTTTTTAACAACCCTTCAATGACTAATTATACTTTTGATATACTTTCTTTATTTCTTTATTTGGATGATTTGCTCTACGATACAAAAAAAAAAAAAAATTTTGGTTGAAGTGTCCTCTATTGAGTTCATGGTTTGTCATTGTTTATTTATTTTTTCTTCCCCTTCCCTGTTTTCTCCTGAAGCACGCAGGCATTGGACACGCTATGGTAAACAAACTGCATTATATGGTAGATATCATTCTAATTGTCTTATACTTTGGTTTGCCCTGGGTTTTTCCTTTACTTCTTTCAGTTCTGTTTGCTTTTACTGACAACACCCTTCGATTCCAAGGTAGCAAAAAAAAATTATCCACATTATTCCTTTTTTGTTTGTTTATTTATTTTTTGGAATCTTCTCCAGCTTTCTAAAGCTTAACCAGAATTTGAACAAGAGGTCTAACAGTTTATTCATTCTTTTTGTATTTTACAAAAATTTTAGTCATTTTTCAATCCGTATGAAGAAATAAAGAATCAATTTTAAATTAGAAAAATCCATTTAATTAGCACAAAATAACATTTTACTTGAAGAGAACGTACACAGCGGACTCCATCTATAGAGTAGCATTTTTTGGTCACAGACGACTCTAGTGGCAGGCAGTAAGAACCAGGTACATAGTCACATAGCAATTCAAACAGCTTTTTCCATGGCTTTTCTAGGACCATAATATTGAGATAACTGGTTCAAATACATTTTCAGAACAGTTCCTTTGAATAAAAGAGATCTGATAGCAAAGTACAAATTACTACACTAAATTACTACACTAGATCCTGACTTGTTTGCAAGTCTCATGGCACCAAGAAGCAGTTAATGAAAAGCATAAGGTAATTTTATATTTCTGTGATGAACAGAAACAGTAATGAAAGTGCAGAAACAAATTGAAATGCTTTGGACATAAAAAATACACACACGCACAACTGTATCCAGTTGATTTCAGCCCATATGTAGATTTGTAGACATGTAAGAATGTGTAGATTAAAATTTTTTTGTGGGTTTTGCCCCCAAAAACATGTACAAACATTTGCCCACATGCCAAAATGTGAAGCTTTCTGTCAAGTTTCTGTAGTTTCTTACTGCCTGTTACCAGACTCCCCTTAAAACATGGGATTCCGCTTCTCAGCATCCCAGCAGCATGTTATGTTGAGACACTTCTTGGAATGTCTCGACTGTGTCTGATTGACTGTCTCCATTAACACTAACACTAACTCTATTTTTACTGGCCTCAAAACCCTGCATGCAGATGTTAATTCCTTACATGCATTTTCAATTATTTACATTTATTATTTAATTGATTACATATCGGGAATATATGTATATGCATATATTTGGATATAAATATACATACATATATTCATTATTTTAATATGCCGCTTTCTCCAACAACCAGATGTACATAGATTAACATACTAAACCAAATAATGACCTCACCTCCAAAATTACCTAACTGAACTTCATACAAAGAGGAAATATAAGAGAGGAAAGGAGTATTCATTGTCCACTTGGATTGAGGAGTGACCAGATAATCTGCTTCTTTTGCATTCAAAAGCTTTCTATTGAACACTTACACCTGAGCATATGTATGGGCTTCTATAAGAACTTAGCTGTATTTACTATACTTAGTATGGGTTTGTGAAAAACTGAAAGCATTAATGTCTGTATACTAGTGAATTGTAATATAAAACTCCTCCATTCGTGGTTGAGAGTGAATGACCCAATTTCCACCTTAGAATTTCCTGATCTCTAAACCCTCTCATTTATTTCTTCTTATCATTTTGTTTTTGCTTTGTTCTTTCCATCTAACTGTGGTGATTATGTGACTGGACCGTTTTTTTTTGCATGTCTTCTGCCTCCTCAGAGGGTTACTCCGGCAGTTTGCCGTGCGTGTGCCTGTTTGCACACGTGTGTTTGGATGTGTTTTCTCTTTTGTTTAGCTTTTTTTTGTGTGTGTGTATCCCTACCACCTTAACCTCATAACATTTTGGCTTTCCATGTGTCTGGTGCAGTGGTGCCCTCTGCAATTTTCTTTTGATGACCCTCCTCCATAGCTTCTTTATCTGGGCATTTTCTTTGATCTCTCTTAGGTCATTTGGTCTGAGAATTTTGTTTTCCTGAGTCTACTGAATCATCAGTCATTTTGCCCATTCTTTTTTAACCACTGATGTGCATGGCTCGTGTCCACCTCATTAGCTTGGGTGTGTCATTTTATTTCTTCCTAACTCAAATAATGCCTTTTGAACAAGATATTCAGGCCAATCTGACCTTGTTCTCAATTCAAAATACAGAGGATTTAGTTGTGTCCTCTTCTACTAAATTCACCAAAAATTATACTAATACTGCTGTTTGAATCAAACCTTTGTTGTAACTGTACTAACAACCATTTTTGTGTCTGACTACCCCTTACTTACTAAAGTACTAACCAATTTCGTTCACCCTCCTACCTAACTGAATTCTAACCCTTAACAAGACAAGCACACTATGCAGCACCTTCCTAATCCCCTCTCCTTTTCATAGTTTAAGACTAGTCTCAAAGCCCCCTTTCCCCCCAAACATGCCCACCCTGCCCCTGAAACGAACATATCCTATTAGAATAGCTTATGTGCAAAGACAGGAAACAACATTAAGACCAGTGTCAATTCAATAATATTTCTTTTGAATGCGCTAAATATAATGCTCCATTTGTCTTAGAGAGAGGTTCAGTCATCTGCCAGCCACCTCATCGAGGAGTCTTCGTCAGAACTATGTCTATCGCAAAATGTGCACCATGTGCTGCTTATGTATGTATTTCATGTTCTGACGGGTTTATGAACAATTTTCTTTAGCAAGGAGGATCAGATTGGGTAAGTAGGGCAGAATGGAAACGTCTACAAGAAAATTGTTGTTCATTTCCTCTTGGGGGCACAGTCTTCACAAAGAGGTGAGTGAATGTACAGTTAAGGACTGTAATGAATGATAAAAGTAATAAACTGATGAAACATGTCTTTGACCAATGTGTCCCAGTTTTTGGTAAGTTTTGTTGTGTTTGGAGAGAATTGATTTTGGAAATGTGCCATGGACGATGGAAATGCATTAACTTTTCATGTTTGCTTCAAGAAAAAATCCGCTGTTTCCTTTTTTGTATGAGGTCACTTGTAGGAGTTTGAAACAAAAATGCACAATGTAATAATGGATTTCATTAAAATGGACTGTGTGATTTTTAGCACAATTATAACAATCCTTAGGGCCTTTTTAAATTTCCCCATGAGTGTCATACAATCAGGTCCATACATATTTGGATATTGGCACAATTCTAATCTTTTTGGCTCTATAAACCACCAAAATTGAAACAATCAGGATGTGCTTTAACCGCCAACTTTTAGATTTAATTTGAGAGTGAATGGTGTAGGAATTAAAACAGTTTGTATATGTTCCTCCCACTTTTATGGAACCAATTAATGGACAAGTAAACCAGCTGTCAAGATTCAGTTCAGAAGGGCTACTCCGGGTCCGGAGCTTGGACCGGAGTTTCATGTTCATTCTGTGCTATTATGTTTCCTGATTGTTTTCATCTGTGTCTGCCTCTATAAAGCTGCCCTGTTTGTGTCTGTTTGCCATTGGGTCATTACGTGATGTTTCCCCTGTCCTGTTCACCATGTATTAAACCCCTGTTTCGTAACGTGCATATATGTCCTTCTTCCTTGCCTTGTCCAGCCATCATTCCAGATATCCTTCTTCCACATGTCCAACCAGCATGACAGAACAGCCTTACCACATTTGGATGCAGCCGACGCTTCATCACTTAGATCCAAGGAGACGTAGCTCGCCAGGAGGATGCCGCAAGCCCCCTTGTCCTTGGCCAGTGTTATCTTCATGTTGTGCAGGGTTCCGACATGCCCGATGGGTTTTCCGGATTGTCGAGGCCCCATAGTCCCATCTCCCATGGCATTCAAGGTGAGAAGCAGCCATTCAGCGGGGCATGCTGGAGATTGATGGGAGCAGTGGGTGCCACTGGACAGTGGACAGGATTCCAGTCCCCCACGAAGCTGTCAGCACAGGACAGCCAACACTCGTCCTTATGGACTCTCTGCTGCCCCAGCCAGACGAGTAACGCAGCTGTGCAATGAACCTGCATGGCCAACACATTCTCCTGGGCCTGCATGATGCTGTGGCCTTCCCCTTAAACAGACAGTTGTCTGTGACTTCTCATGTCACTCTTATTGGGACTCACCCATTGCCCAGCTTGAAACCCAGTCAACTTTTTGGCTGACCTGTCTTTCACCCTGCTCCTGCCCGGGACCTGCCTAATTACTTGCCTGAGGCTCTGCCTGCCCTGGCACCCCTGCAAGTCTCTGTCTGTGACACTGCTGGTGACTCAGTTGGTCCCTCTGTTTGTTGGCAGCTCTTGAGGTTTCACCCCTTCTGTATACCACAGCGTTCTCAAACAGTTCCTCTGTTTGCCTTGGAGCCTCTACCTCTTCCGGCTCCTTGTCCATCACCGGCAAACCTGTCTTTCTCCTCTCTTGCTTACTCTGTCTCATTAAAGACAGGGTAAAGTTCTGGACCAACAAGGAGAGCAGTGTGGGCTTGTCATTCTGGATCCTCAATGAGACAGGAGCACTGGGTTACAGCCCAAAACCACAGGTGGCCCCCAGTCAAAGGGTTGCTCCCAACCTTCACGACTCCCAGGTTGGGTCTACAGGAGTCCTGTGTCTGCTGTCGCCTGCTCTGGCACCATCCTCTGTTGCTCTTGTGTGTTCTAATTCCAGTCTTCTACTGCCAGATCTAGTCTTGTGCCTTGGTGTGCTATTGGGGGGTGAGTGATTGGCTTACTGTCACACCCGCAGTTCACCACTCCTGTCTGTCCTTACCATTTGTTATGCCCTTAACTTATCTGCACTGTCTTACTATACCTGCACTCTTTTTTTTTTTTTCAGATTGGTGCAATTCATTACATGTTCTCCAAAAAATAATTGTAAAACCTATGATTCGCATGAAATCCGGCGATTCCCTGTGTACATTTTTGGACCTCAATCCTTTTTTGATAGAATCATTTCCTATTTGTTTGAGTCCAGTCAAGCTTGGGTCCATTGTTCCCTGCTCCTGACAACATTGGGTTAAATGCCTGGTGATGCTTTGTTGGCTGTCTGCAGCTATCTTCAGCTCCTGCTTGTTCTTGGGTCATTGTCCATGTAAACTGTGAAGTGTCGTACAATGTGTTCTGAAGCATTTGGCTGAAATTTTGGGAAGATATTAATGCCCAAAATACTTTAGAATTCATATGGCGTACACCCGGAATACACACCGCTCCCGCAGTGACACCGGCACGTAGGTCCAGCCAGGAGGGCATCCCCGAGGCACAGGGAGACCCTGTGACACTCGGGAAATCTCCTGGTCGAAATCCCACAATACCGGTGCCACCACGAGATACGGAGGCAGAATGGGCTCATCTCCCTCAATGGTAGGTGGTGCAGGGAAGTACCGCGACAGGGCATCAGCCTTGTCATTCTTGGAACCTGGGTGGTATGTAATAGCAAAGTTGAACTGGGCAAAATAGAGTGCCCACCGGGCCTGACGTGAATTTAGCCGCTTAGCCTGCTGGATGTACTGGAGGTTCTTATAATTGGTCAATACAGTAAAGGGGTATCTTGCCCCCTCCAACCAATGACGCCACTCCTCTAACGCAGCTTTTACAGCGAGCAATTTGCGATTCCAATGTCATAGTTTCTCTCTGCCTCCGACAGCTTCCTCGAGAAAAAGGCGCAGGGATGTAACCTACCTGGGGACCCATGGCTCTGTGACAACACCCCCCCTAATCCAACCTGGGAAGCATCTACTTTCACCACGAAAGGCATAGCGGGGTCGGGAAGCTTAAGAATTGGAGTTGTGGTGAAGAGTGTCTTAAGCTCCTCAAACGCCTTGGTGGCCCTTGGGGAAAATCGGATAATTTTGGGCTTCCCTTTAAGGAGGTCGGTGAGGGGTGCTGCCACAGAACTGAATCCCCGGATGAACCTACGGTAAAAGTTAGCGAACCCCAAGAACCACTGCAATTCCTTTACTGTTGTGGGCTCCGGCCACTCAGAAACAGCCCGTAACTTATGATCATCCATGCGAACACTCGCCGTCCCGATGTTATAGCCGAGAAATGCTACTTTCCGCTTGTGGAATTCACACTTCTCGGCCTTGGCATACAACCCATTTTGGAGCAGGCGACGAAGGACGAGACGGACATGTCTGATGTGGTCGTACTCAGTAGGCGAGTAGACCAGGATATCTACTAGGGATTCAGAATGGTGAGGGGGAATAGAAAGAGTGACCAATTCAGATTTGTGCATGACTGGTGCATTACTGACGGGGTGACCATCCAGGGCACGAATGGTGATCGGGCGTGGCAACTCCACCCGGGATATCAAGAGAACCGAGACCAGGGATAAAGAGATGAAATGACACCAGAAACAAAAAACTGAGAACTGAATTGGTAGGATGTGGTGGATACTCTAATAATAGGCCCTTCTGGAACTCGAAGGTGCGGGCACCCAGCTAAGAAAATGGGTCCGCGCAGTAGAGACAAAGTCTTAGCTCTTGGCGTCTCCGCTTCTCCTCCGCCGACAATCGTGTGGACCCCAGCTGCATGGGTTCCTGGGCGGCTTCCGCACTCCCTGGACCAGGGGCAGGAGTCTGGATCGGACTGGATCCGAGGACGAACGCGTTTGGAAAAAGTAGTGGAAGTAGTCCCGCGCAGATGCTTGTCTAACTTAATGGCATCCAGCCCTAGATCGCGGCAGGCTTGTTCGGTCTGTAAGTCTTGGCTCAAACCGTTCCAGAACACTGTAATGAGCGCAGGCTCATTCCAGCCACTGTCCGCTGCAAGGATCCGCAATTCAATTGAGTAGTCTGCCACAGAGGTGTTGCCCTGCCTGAGCGGCAGGAGGCACTGACTGGTCCGGGTGGTTGAAGACCACTGGAGTACCTCAATTCAATTGAGTAGTCTGCCACAGAGGTGTTGCCCTGCCTGAGCGGCAGGAGGCACTGACTGGTCCGGGTGGTTGAAGACCACTGGAGTACCTCAGAGACCTGGTTCAGCTGTGTTTCATGGCAGTGAAGGATAGGAAGCAGCTGGGGGGGTTCTTCTGTCGGCAGAGGGATGTGGGATGCGTCCATCATCTCTCGTTCTGGTTCGGTCTTCTGTCACGTTCCCCTCTAGCTCTGGTGATAAATGGAGGATGCAGGTTGAAATAAGAAATTAGTATTTTATTGAAACTCATGGAAGTTGAAATGAAATAACTGAAATGTCCTTGATCGTAGTACCACGCCTCTCCTCTAGAGGTCGTATTGCGGGATCTTCAGCGAGGCCCTCAGCCGTGAGAGCCGAAGATCACCTTTGTCTTGCACAGGCCTCAAACCCGCGTCTCCGCATTCCTTGCCTTAGCTTAAAACCGTGTGTGCTTTATTGCCATGCGCTTGATTCGAACCCGTGCCCTCCATACACAGCGTGAACGTCTTTACTTGTTGCGCCACTCACACACTGGTACGTCGCCTGGGATAAACAGCATACGGGAATTCTGCACAGAGAATGCAGGATACAAACACACACGGAGAGAGCGAGAGAGCAGGAGAGAAGGGGAGACCCCAGGAGCTTCGGCGTGGCGGAGCTGTAGCGAGCCCAGAGGGGAGAGTAGACTTCCAGTCCTACCGTGGGGTTCACGGTCGTTGCCGTTAAGGACAGCATGTGGTGCGGAGATAAACTCAGGTTGTGTAAGGGAGACCGAATGAAGCACTAAAGGGACCGGCTGGTTATAAAGAGGAGGGGACAGACCCATTACCGCTAAACTAACCAATCACTGATCAGAAGTCATTATCCCGCTAAGCACCCGTGATTACCACCACTTTCCTGTGATGAAGAACAGGTGGGAATAATCAGGGTGCTATTGAGCCCCGGGAGAACACACTAATACACGGGAGAGTTCAACCACTGGGGGCGTAGCAGAGGTGGCACGAATGTTACACCTTGTCTGTTTTTGCTCCTGGTCTTGGTCTCCACCAAATTTGGTCTTGGTCTTGGTACACTCAATTCTCAGCAGTGTCTTGGTCTTGATACCCTCCGGTCTCAGCAATATCTTTGTCTCGATTTAAGTGGTCTTGACTACAACACTAACACCTACATCACTCATGAGAGGGTACGTTTTTGATCATGTGCAGTTCCTTTTTTTGCTCCATACTCTTCTCTTCCCATTATACTGGTACAAATTGATCTTTGTATCAACTGTTCTAGAAGGTTGTTCCAGAAGTGTAATCTGGGCATCGTGTTTTTGAGGCTCACCAATGGCTTATATATTGTGGTAAACCCTCTGTATTTTCTCTGGTGATGTCTTCTTGTTCTTGATCTTGCCAGTTGTTGTGAAGAGTTTTTCTTTTTTTAAAACAGGGAAAAAACTATTCGGTCATCCAAATTCAAAAAGCATACAAGAAACTTTATATTTTATTTGCTCCTTGTTAATGGTACAATGAAGAATTACACCTGCCCATGGAATAGCTGAGCAGTCATTTGTGGGGCAAAAAAGTGAGAGGCACATATGCAAACTATTCACCTGATTTGGATGTAAAAAAACAAAGTCAGCACCTCTATTTCCTTTAATTTGAAATCAATCGTGGTGGTGTATAGAGCCAAATAGATAAGAATTGTGTTGTTGTCACAATATTTATGTAGACTTAACACAGTAGATCCTCATTGAAGCAAAAGCTATATTTTCTCAGGTTATAAAGAGCACGAGAGAAAATATGTGTGATTAATTGACTGAATCTCTTTGCAAATATTTTTTTCACTGTTACGTTTATCATCATTTGTCATCAAAGTAAGACTGAACCCATCTGTATGGTCTACACTACAAATTGTATTGTTATGGTTAGAGAGCAAGAAATAGCAGACACATTGCTATTAGAAGAACACACCCCCTATTCTCTGCGGGCTTATGCTTACCTTTCCTGATAATAGATGTTAGATCAGCATGGGATTTTAAAGGCGCTCATGTTCTTATTTAATCAGGTTTACCACATCCTGGGCTGCAGTTGTGTTCTGCAGTGCTGTTAGTTAATTAAAAGTAGTCATGCACTCTAAACCATTGACCATTGATTGTTAGTTCTGTTCTTAATATAAAATTAGAGGTTTGCTCAGCCTTTCTAATTCCTTTTTTGGCTAATGTTCTTAAATGTTGATGAACCACCCCTACAACTAATCCCAGGTTATATGGCTGATTCTTAAAGTTTCATCATTCACATTTCCTGCAATTCCTCAGACGTCTGCCCACCAAGCTGTAAATACATGTTGTTTGTGCATTGTGTTTGTTGTCTGTTATGAAGCTGTTGCATTCTTATCAGTTTAAATATGTGAAATGATGCCAGCTCCCTCAACAAAATTTTATGCAATGTACAAGCTTAGTTTTTCTTGGAAGTCACTAGAAAGAATGAGCTGTCACAACACTTTTAATGCATTTGATGGGGAGAGTGGGAGAGTCTTGTTTCCAATAAATCAGTATGATATAATTGTTTTCAAAGAGACTGGTGATCAATTTCTTCATATTTATTAGAGAGCTTGCCTAATAAAAATATGGACATTTTTACCAAGTGGCAGCAGAAACACATGCTCTTGAAGTTATTCAAATTCTATCTGCAAAATCATATAGTATCCAGATGTAAGGATTCATTTATTTTCCACATGGTGGTAAAGTCATGATCAATATATAGAAGACTACATACACTGTTATAACATATTTTTTCAGTTATACAGTAAAGTTTGTATATTATATGTGTTTAAATAATATTGTTCAGGGATTCTTAGATTCCTCGTGAATCATGAGAACAGGTTCCCAGTTTTGTTCTGTGTTACTTTATTATTATTACAAAATAAATGTTCACAATGTCAGAAGCGGTCATACGATCAACTATCTGGTGACCCCGGAGACAGCATGCAGTTGAGATTTACTAATGACACTGATAAAATGATTTTTTGTAAGGTGCCAACACAATTATTTTTTGGATTGCACATGTATCTATTTCTTTCTAATTGCATGTTTATTTCATAGCAAGTATGTGTTACATTTTGGATTTGATGTTGCTCTGCTAGCTTCAGCTAGGAGCAGAGAGCACAAAGAAGTTTTTGATTTATTAAGAATGACAGACTCTGACAAACACCACATTTCAAAAACATCTATTTCAAATGTAAATTTATTAATTCAAGTTATTTTCAGTTATGGTTCAGTTTATCTTATTGCTGTGTTATCCATGATTTCTTTCAACCTAGACAGTAATGCCAAGCTTCACATTCATGACAAACTATTAAGATATAAGATTATGAACCTGTACTTCTTCCTTGGTATGAACATAAAAATAGTTAGTCCAATTAAACCAAGAAATCAATATCTTTAATCTAGCTCCTCAACATGTACTCCCATATCATTACAATATATGATGTGAAATCAATGATTCCTATGACCAGAAAAGGCACCTTTTTTTTTTCTTTTGGTCATTTTTTTTTGTTCTTGTTTCCTCTGTGTTAGTGTGCATCTTAGTTGTGTGTGGGTGTGTAAGACTGTGATAAGCAAGGGGTTTATCTGACAGGTGCTGCTTCCAGCTCCTGGTCTCTACATTGTGTGAATAATGTGGATTTAATTTTCTATCTCATTTGGCAGTGAAAGTGCATTTGTTTTGTATGCTAAAGGTCAACCATGATCATAGCCTAAGAAAATGCTCGTTATAGGTATGAAAAATTATTCACACAGTAGCTGTTTGAATAACACATGGCTGGGAGGAGATGTCATATCTTGAAGTGGCCTTCCGATGTGGCTTGATATGCCCTTGTTTTTTGTTTTCCATCCGCCTAAACCCAAACATGTTGTTACAATCAAACCTGATGCTAGCTGGTGTGTCTCACCATAGCAACACTGTTTCATTACCTCAGGGTTTCGGTTGACAATGAGACATTTTTAGCCCTCCTAACCCACTGTAAGTGTTCATCCAGTAAGGACAATTCACCAGTGGCTCCTCTCATTTGGGACCCATTTCCTGTCTGATGCTGGCATTCCATGCACTCCTTGTTTGTGACAAAAAAGTGTGATGTAGTCGTAATGTAAAACCATTTGCAGACATGAACCAGCTATCACCATCTTCTTTTCCATTATTTTTTGTTGGTTTGTTTGGTACTCTGGAGAGATACAAAGTTTGCTGTCTGGCCTTGAGTGTTTAATACGTTAGCATGAACAAGCTGTCACAGAAACTTCAGGGTTTATGTAGCAGAAATATTAATTGTTTTGATCTTCTATCCAATTATGACCCCCCCCCCCCAACACACACACACACACACACACACAAAATGTATTTGTTGTATTTGCCATTGGAGGAATTATGTTTCTGCCATGCAAATAAAGCATGCTAACATCTTTCTCCACCTCTTTCAGCTGGATTCCTCACAGGTGGCTGGCAGCTGGCTGACTCCACTCTCCATTAATGATTTATTAATTCTCCTTACTGACGGAACTTCGGTGCCAGCCCCAAGTTTGGCAGCATAGACGTATTCGCGTTACGGTCGGAAGCAGGGCTGCGCTCCAAATGCTGGCTAATTACCTCATTTTATGTACTCACCATCTAATCTGTCAAACCACTACAACCGGTCCAAAAGTCAGCCAAAAACAATATCACTCCCAGTGCCAAACAGTGTGCCACTTACCGATGTAGGCAGTCAGTGATGGGTAGGGTTGTTTCACATGGAGAGAAACAGACAGATGATGAAACACACATGTAGCATTTCAGAAAGAAAAGACGATATTAGTGGAGATCCAGTCAGGGCCCAAAAGTTGCGCAAGGACCACGGCTACTGTTGCAGCACTAGTTTTGTGGCTCTTTCACAGCAGACATAAAAATGGGTTGCCCTGTACTGAGGGAAGTACGGAGAATTAAAAATAAATAAATCTGACAAATCAAAATGAAAAGAGAAAAAAAAATAAAAGAGCTCAGCTTGGGATGGAGCCTCTGAGTGCAGTTGTTATGGATCTTTTTATGACTCCTTGGTACGATGGTAACGGCAGGTTGTGTTTATTTGTGTAGCGATATTTGCTCAAAATGTGCTTTTCTTGTTTTTGTCATTATACAGATAGTATTTTTTTTTCATGAAAAAAAAGTTTATCATGGAAATGATTCAGGGTTTGTGCATCATTGTTATTGACAGCAGCAGAAAAATAACTTTTAAACTCCATGAGCACAATTAGCTGTGTTGAAAGTTAACCTTTATCTCTGATGGTTTTAATTGGAAGAACTCAAAGCACTTTTTGTCTAAAAGGACAAAAACATCATTGAAATTCAACAGCACATGAATGGATTTGATGGGAAGAGGGAAATGAGAGTGACTAAAATTATATAATTATAATTTGGCCCTGTTTATATTGTGTATATCTGTGAGTGCCACAGCAGATGTCAAATTAAAGATGGGAAAGCTTTAAGGCACCCTCAGCCAAGACCACTAGTCTAATTAAACCTGAAAGTGCAAATCCCATCCAAAACTCTTGGTATTTTTTCTCGCACTCAGTTGCAGGCTCATTTGCCTTGTTACTCAATTATATATATATATATATATATATATATATATATATATATATATATATATATATATATATATATGTGTGTGTGTGTGTGTGTGTGTGTGTGTGTGTGTGTGTGTGTGTGTGTGTGTGTGTGTGTGTGTGTGTGTGTGTGTGCAGCCGATTTGATAGGGAGTTTTTCCTCTTCTTGTTAATGTGACCAGTCAAGGACATGTGTTCAAATTAAAAATGGCCTGTTCAAGGACAAACAATGATGAAAGTGGAACGGATGCACATTTCATATTTAAACCTCAGAACTAGAATAAACCCGGTTGAAAAGTGACAGCCCTCACCAACGAACCCATGGGAATTCGAGAAACCCCAGCCAGCAGTTTTCTTGAAAACATTGTGTTCTCTCACTTGATGCTATCTTTGCCTCATCAGCCACTGCAACTCTGTGGAGCTCTTTTGCTCCTCCCTGTTGATCAAAGACTGTTCACCATTCCGTAACCTCTAATGAAAGACATAAGATTTTGCAGTTAAATTCAAAAAATTCTTTTTTGCTTGCCATTGGTTTTTCTAATGCTGAGTTGGAGAATAGTTGAGAGCAGTCAGACTTTGAGTTGTAGAAGGGTGATATTGCTATGTGGTTTTCGAGGTGCATTGTGGGAAGGATGAAACAAAATTAGCTCAGCCTATCAACTGCACTCAAGAGGTACTCACCCTACCCCTGAGCCTTGCTATAGAGTCACTGGACAATTTCTAAAACGAGTAGGAGACTGCTCAAATCATGACATGTGTTTAATCCAGACTCTTCCTTTCCTCTTTCCTTCTTTTGGTTCCTTCGCCTCTTTCTCTCAATCTTTGGGCCATGCTCAAATTCCAGGTTACCATTTCAGTGGATGGTATACTAACCACCACTGGGTATACACAGGAAGATTACACCATGCTGGGCTCAGATGACTTTTTCTACATCGGAGGGAGCCCAAACACAGCTGACCTTCCTGGCTCGCCAGTCAGCAACAACTTCATGGGTTGCCTGAAAGATGTAAGTGGGAGAACTTCATTAGCAGTTAAGGGGCCAAGCTCTCAGTCTTTCTTTCAAACTCATTTTGTCATTGCTTTGTTAGACTTATTTTTCAATGTTGCCATTTATAAAATATTCATACACTTATTGCCTGTGGATAGATGTTTTTCATTCAGAACAAATTAATTCAGGAAAGTAAGAAGGGAAACTGTAAGTAAAGATTTGTACATTATCGCCATTTGCAATATATTACGAAGAACTTCATGTCTGTTTTCCATTTTATTCCCTTGTGGCGGATTTGATCAAATGCCATTAGGACCAAAGTACCCTTTACACCATGCTCAGCAGGAACGAGGGGGTAAAAAGCACAAACAATACTACTCATTATGTAGACTCAATCCATTCCGTTGCATAATTTATTTTTACTCACCAAAGCACCCATTACATTCAGTTTCAGAGACTTGATATTTCATGCAGGTCTACAGGAACAGTGTTGAGATGATGTGTCTATGTGTGTGGCAGGTATTAAGGACAGACTGTGTATAAGACTAGCAGCCACTGTTCGTTACAACTGTGCACCTGCACATTTGTATTCATTGACTTGCAACATGCTCTTCCTTTTTCCATTTTTTCCCCTAAATTTTAGCACCCAGAAAACCAATAATTTTTCAGTAATCATCCAGTTCAATCAAGTGTTGTGTTCAAGTGCACCTTGCCAGAACATATCAATGCTAATAACTTGATAATCAAAGAAGGATAGAACCAAATCTAGCTTTAACTACAACCTTTAGGGGATGAAACTACTGGAACAGTTTGAAGTGTTCAAATCTAACAATTAACTCTTTGCCAGTTTGTTTGTTTTTTTTGGAATCTGAAATACTGAGAGGTGTTAACCATTTGACTTTAATTTTATCCAGAAAGCAATAAAAAACAGAGTTGCTGAGCACTACTCAAAACCCCAACAGAGAAACTGTACAGAATAAATGTGAACACGTGAACTACAGTTATTGTGAGGGTAGAACCTTCATCAGCAGTTCCATCGTTTACACAGCCTGTCCTTAATACACTTCACTTCATATATAAGCATTTTATATTAGCTTGACTCATGTTTATGACTCTTAAGCTAAGATGTTTTTTTCTCATATAATCATTTTTAATGACACAATAATCCCATGCCATAGTGTAACTTCATTAAGTTGTAATATTCCTATTTTTTAACATACGTTACTAAAGTAGAAGTACATGTAATTCTCAGACTGTTCCACTGATTATTAGTGAATACAAATAAATTAGATTAGGGCAAAGGGAAAGTGGATGTCACGTCTATGGACTTACGGGGGAAGGAAGCGCAGAGGTCTGACATACTTGGAAGGGGTTTTTTATTAATAAACAAACACTAAACACAAATAAAGACTGGCGCGGTGGCCGAAAACGATTTAACTTAAATGAAGAACTTAAACCCGTAGGCGTGTGGCGATTGCCAGAACTCAAATCACAAACATACACACGGTTGTCAAATGAAGTTCACGAAAATGCCAGAGACCTGGAAGGGGCGAAAACATCCGGCATTTATGCGCCGTCAGGATTGGCCACTGGTGTTGAGCAGAGCTGCCGTCAATCCTGACAGAGCCCCCCCTCCAAGGGCTACATCCTCGGAGCCCCAGCAGTACCATCAGTGGAGGTGGCAGGGCGGACGGTGGCAACCACAGGGCTCCTGCCCTGCTGTATCCTCCCCTTGGAGGACCCGGTCCCTCGGGCTGGCTCCCCGGCATAGTCAGGCGTGGCGGCCCCGGTCCCTCGGGCTGGCTCCCCGGCGTGGTCAGGCATGGCGGCCCCGGTCCCTCGGCCTGGCTCCCCGGCGTGGTCAGGCGTGGCGGCCCCGGTCCCTCGGCCTGGCTCCCCGGCGTGGTCAGGCGTGGCGTTCCCGGTCCCTCGGCCTGGCTCCCCGGCGTGGTCCCGCGTGGCGTCCCCGGACCCTCGGCCTGGCTCCCCGGCGTGGTCCAGCGTGGCGTCCCTGGACCCTCGGCCTGGCTCCCCGGCGTGGTCCCGCGTGGCGGCCCCGGACCCTCGGCCTGGCTCCCCGGCGTGGTCCCGCATGGCGGCCCCGGACCCTCGGCCTGGCTCCCCAGCGTGGTCCCGCATGGCGGCCCCGGACTCTCGTACCTGCACACAATAATCAGGGCCGATCCATCTGGGTACGTGTGGGCCCTGTCTCCACACGTCCCCTCTGACACGTCTGACAGAGCCCCTTCAGCTAGCCCCTTCTGCGTCCGTTGGGACAAGCAGGCCCTCTTCCTGCCTGTCCCAGCTGGGTCCTCATGCCTACCTGGGGGCTCTATGGCGCTCCACCCCTCTGGAGGTGGATGCAGGCCCATGCCTGGCCCGCCCTGCTCACCGGCTACCGGAGGACCCTGCTCAAACGCTTCCCCACCTACCCTCCCCTCAGGAGGAGCCCCCAACCCAAACAGCACACCCCCAAAAAATTAGGGGTACCTTGGGGCTTGTCCACCTCGTCTTGGACCAGCACATTCAGGTCAGGAACCTCCTCCCTTGGGTTCGGCTCCGCGGCTGGGTCGCCATCTGATGGACACAAAGAGGGGAAGTGGGGGCGACATACGGACACATATGCCACGCACACACACACAGACAGAGACAGACAGAAGAGAGGGTCGTCTGGATCCCTCTCTGGGCTCTCCGGGACCTCCTCAGGGGGCACAGCCAGGATCTTGGGAGGTGCGACCTTCTCGTCGCCCAGGCCCTGGCTCAGGCTCTGGCCGATCAAACTCCGCCCTCAGTCTCTGCTGGAAGTCCTGAAAACTCCTGTCGGTCTCTCCCTGCTGCCAGAGGGCTGCGCTCCAGCCCCATGCTGATCCAGTCAGACACGTGAGGATGGTGGTGACCTCATCCGTGTCTGCTGCCCCACTGAAGGGTCCTGGGACCATTGAGCTGTCCCACACAGGGCTGGGCACGTCGCTGGAGATGGTGGTGGGTGTGTGGCGTGGGGGGTGGTTTACGTCTTCTCCAGCATGCGGGGGTGCTGGTGATGCGCTGCCGTTCAGCTGAGGAACGTCCGAGCAGAGGGAAGGCGGGTCGGCGACTGGAGCTGGGAGGGCATCTTCCCTGTGAGGCAGTTCCGGCAGTGCAGTTGCTGGCTGGCGACCTCCTGTCGCCCTCTTCCACCAGCTTACCCCCGCATCGCTGTCCTCCTCCTCACTGTTGTCGCACCTCTGGGACTGACGTGGGTCTCCACGGACCTCGCAACGATCATGGACGGGCACGATGGGCGGAGGCATTCCGGCACCGACTGCCCAATTGCCGTCATCCTCGTCGTAGTCCGTGTCGACCTCGTACCCTCGGAAGTCACGTGGATCTTCATGGATGTCGCGACAATCTCGGACGCGCGCGCTGGGTGGAGCCATCCCGGCCCCGACTGCCCAACGAAAATCCACGTCATTGTCGCTCACGTCATCCGTGTCCTCCCACCGGTGACTCCGAGGGTCGTCCACCCTGCGGACATCCTGGACCCAGGGTGCGATCAACTCCCATGGGCAGTACTCTGGCCATTCGGGCTGGAGCCTGCCCACCTCCTCGCTGGAGGGACGCCGCCGTTGTCGCTTCTCACCCCCCTGGAAGTGACGTGGGTCCCCACGGACCTTGCGACGATCGCAGACTGGCGCGATGGCCGGAGCCCAACTCTCATCTCCCATGCTCTCGTCGTCGTTCGTGTCGTCCCAGTCCATGGGGAGCCTTGCCAGAAGAGCACAGAGTTCTTGGCTCGACATGGCGAAGATCGTGGGGGTTGCATCCTTTGCGCTCGCTGCCCACGTCACTTCCTCGCTGCTGCTGACGCCAACGTCCTCGTTCCGCCCACTCACCCACCGACGTTGTCGCTTCCGGGTTTCCCGGGGGTGACGTCATCACGCGGCGCCGTGTACCACGGCTTCTCGGGGAGAAAACGCTCCACCGGAACGGGTGTCGCGTCTCTCCCCTGGCGTCCACGTTCGCCGCGCCGGGCTGCATCCTCCGCGGTGCATTTTCTCCTCTGCTTTTTACCTCTGCGCTTTTGGGTGGGTCTCCGGCATTCTGTCACGTCTACGGATTTACGGGGGAAGGAAGCGCAGAGGTCTGACATACTGGGAAGGGGGTTTTTATTAATAAACACTAAACACAAATAAAGACTGGCGCGGTGGCCGAAAACGATTTAACTTAAATGAACTTAAACAAACCCGTAGGCGTGTGGCGATTGCCAGAACTCAAATCACAAACATACACACGGTTGCCAAATGAAGTTCACGAAAATGACGGAGACCTGGAAGGGGCGGAAACATCCGGCATTTATGCGCCGTCAGGATTGGCCACTGGTGTTGAGCACAGCTGCCGTCAATCCTGACAGTGGAAGGTGACACAACGTGCTGTATCACAAACCTTTCTGTCTCTCCAGCAATATCCTGTTATTAGTAGAGCGGAAATGCTTATTCAAAAAAGATACAGATTTAATAAAAAAGTTTCCTTTGGTTTAGGGGTTGGTTTTAGCTCTTAACCCTTTAACACCCCCTTTCAGCCAGCCACTGTTCCATGTGTCAGTTCTTTGTAGTTACTGTCTTAATGAACTGCTGTTACTTATTAAATGGGAACTGTTTATTGTACTGCTTTGTTTATTGTACGTGGTAAATTGGCCCTTTAGACCTGTTAAATCATGACCTGATGCTACATAGACAACAGTGCATATGCTATATTTTACTATTTTCAAATATATCGCCTGCCTCCAGCTCTCTCTCCAGACATTTGTTTAATTAGGTTCACGTCACTGTTTTTTGTGTGGCAGCTTTACTATCCTGACATCCAAATTAAAAATTGATTTCTTCGATTTGCTCCCACACAGATGGCATATATGCAGTTCCCCTAGCACCTACCTGCCTCTACTACATTCATACATATTATAGTTCACTCAGAAACATGCACAAGTGTATCAATGTATCATATTGTCACAGTTCATCTCAGCCATTTTCAGCGGTCAACTGAGGCATAATATGATTCTGCATGAGAGCAAATCGTAATTGAATGGAATCATGAAACCAGTGAAGGTTCACACTTTTAGTTTCTGCCATTGTTTTGCATTGGTTCTACAAAATGTGATCTGTTTCTTGTATGAATTATGAGATCATGTGGTGTATCACTCTATGTAACTTTATATATCTACCTATGGGTGGCACCTCAAGTACCAATATTAATTGTCATGAGGCTATGTGGAGAAAGCAGATATTACATTTGGATGATGAGATATTTCTCAACCTGTCTTTATGTATTTATGTTTTGTACCAACAAGTTTACACTTTCATTCCATCTCTGCAGGTTTGCTTCTGTAATCATTTATTATATTAATTGCTCTATTACATGGGCCAATGGGGTCCACACATTTGGCCTCACTTCATTAATTACCCCAAACAGAAACAGTGGTCCACAGAACAGCATTACACAGATCAAATTGAAGTTGTGTTAGTTTACAGGAATAGACCAAATTAAGAGAAGGTGTAAAGAATTCTTAAAAACACTGCAAATGCAATAAATATATTTAGTGGTAATTACATGTATGCAAAATATCTGTCGTCAGGTGATGGTGACTATTTATACATCACATATCACCTGTGGCTAACTCCTGTTCTTTTTGTGGTGTAGCTTATAACAGTTACAGGTTAGTCTAAGTATTTTCTAAAGACTTGAAGTATTGGGAAAATTACATTTACAATGATGAAAAATGAGTCTGGTAACATTGACCAAAAAATAACCAAATTTTTTATGAATTAATATAACAAAAATGGCTAATTACTTCTGAGAAAAAAAAGACATAAAGCAAAACTTAAATTTGGCTTGCTTATAGAACAAACTGAATCCACGGAACTATGAAATAACACACATGAGGTTATACAATAAATAAAAAAATAACAAACATTTGAAGTCATTGTGAAGCACCGCACACTGTGCACACAATGAAGTGTGTCCTCTGCATTAACTTATCACCCTTGTGAGCAAAAAGCAGCCATGAAAGGCCACTGGGGAGCAGTGTGTGGGGATGGTGCTCTGCTCAGTGGCATCTCAGTGGCACATTGGTGCCTGAGGATTCTAACTGGCAACTTTCTGATTTCTTACCCTCTAGGCCACCACCGCCCCAACGCAAAAGGTTTAACATTTCTCCAAAGCAGGGAGTTTTGGCTGGGATACCAGCATTTCACACTCTTGGCTTCTCTGTACCACCTTACGTTAGACAACAGGGATGTTTTCCAACAATCTTGAAGGCTTAATGCTGAACACTTTATCATTTAATTATGGTGGCATGCAGCGGCGTGTAAATGAGGCGCAAACGCTCAACATGTGACAAAGATAGTGGTTTTAATAACAGAAACAAAAAGACATCAGTGCAATGGCCTAGAAAACAAAAGATCTGAAAATACAGCATAAAAAAACAGAACAATGCAGAACTAGGAAGTGATAGAGAAACCAACATCTAAAGGCTTCCGATCACACACACTGAATGTGCAGGTGGGGGTAATGTGCAGCACATGGCAGCATCTGGGAGCACCCCATGCTGCATCAGGAACAGTGGCTGGCCTCCTGGGCAGTCCGGCAGGGCCCCTTGCTGACTCAGGAATGGAGGCCAGCCTCCTGGGCACTCCGGAAGTGGCCCTTGTTAAGATGTGAATGGAAGAATGTGGAGAGCAGTTTCAACCTGCCATGACCTCCTAAATAGCTAGGCATTGCTGCATTATCCTTGCCACTTAACCTTCTGCCCAATTGGCTGGAGCCCAAAACTCCTGTGGAAGTTGAGTCAGCACTGTGACCATCTTCTTTGTGAATCCTGTCTGGGAGCATAAAGGCTTTGGCTGGCCACAGTCAACTCCACTGGAACCAGAGAGCTGGAAGCCAAGACCAGTGGGGACATGGAAGGGCGGAGGCTCACTACGGTCTGACATGGCACTAGACAGGTACTGCAAACTAGCTGGGGAGCACTAGGGCAGTGGGGCTGCACGACCCATGTCGGGTGTGAAGCAGCAGGCTACACCAGCAATGGGTCCATCATCCGTGGGGACTGGTAGGCAGGACATCTTTGCTTTCGGTCCCCAACAATCTACCTTGTTGCTGCTGGTCTCCTTGTTCTTGCTGGATGGCTCCGGCTCTCCATCGGCTTTTTCCTGCCTCATTGGGGTTCCCAGGAGGAGAGTGCACAGCTCCTGACTGGACGGGGCAGGTGGGGAAGGGGTCGATGTCGTCATCTTTGGGATCAACCTCCCAGGCTCGACCCACTTTCACAGACGGCACTCTGGCAATCCACACCAAATCCTGTTCTCATTTTCCGACCGGGGAAAATTCTCTTTCTCGGTCTATGCCGTTTCGATTGTGTCTCAGGTTGGTCCTGAATTCTGTCAAAAAAGCTCAATATGTGAAAAAGATTGTGGTTTTAATAGCCTGAAACACAAAAGAACTGAAGGGCTCCAATCACAGTTACTGAACAAGCAGTAGTGCAGTACCTGGCTAGCCCAGGGCTGACTTGGCATCACACATGGTAATGAACATCTCATAAAGTGTCTTTTGATGATGACAATAGTGATCAAAGCAGTCATGAAGGTAAAAATATGTGACATACTTTGCTTTACACCATTGAAATATTTGTGAAAATGTGAATATTGACCATTGAATATATGTGAAAATATTTTGGTTAGTGTCCTGCAGGAATAATTTTACATTTTCCAAAACACTACTTAGTTTAAAACAGTCTTTCTTCTCTCTGTCTCCACCTAAAGGTGGTCTACAAGAACAATGACTTCAAACTGGAGCTCTCACGACTGGCCATTGAGAGGGACTCCAAGATCAGTCTACATGGTGACCTGGTATTCCGCTGTGAAGATGTTGCGGCACTGGACCCTGTCACCTTTGAGACACCAGAGTCCTACATTGCCCTGCCCAAGTGGGACACCAAAAAGACAGGCTCAATCTCCTTTGACTTTCGTACCACTGAGCCAAGTGGCCTGCTCCTCTTCAGCCATGGAAAACCCCTAAGCCCCAAAGAGCAGCGGCCAGGGAGGGAGCTGAAGACAGACTACTTTGCTATGGAACTGTTGGATGGTTTCCTGTACCTGCTCATGGACATGGGTTCTGGGAGCATCAAGCTAAAGACGAGCAATAAGAAGGTCAACGACGGGGAGTGGTGTCATGTAGATTTTCAGAGAGAAGGACGGAAAGGTAAAAAAATCATGATTGTTTCTATGGCCAGCTCTGCGTGCTGAAATGCAGGTTGTAGAGCACACCAGAGCCGTGGAATAGGCAATCTGATATTTTCTGGGTAAATTCAATCTTGAGATTGCTTGCTGCATTAAACACAATAGTGCATCACAATGCTCACACGCATTGACACACTACTCTTTTACAAGTTTTCTGCTGTTCCCTTTGACATATTATTTTTCTACTCACTATTCCCATTGGCACTTCAAATTTAAAACACTCTTTTCTGTGTGAAAATCATCATAAATGTGTTTCTGCATGTGAGAGTTCACAGGGGAATGTGTGCGTGTGTGTGTGACCCACACGGCATGAGATGGCTTCTCATAGCTCATACCTAATCACAGTTCTGGTGTCCCATTGAGAGCCCCACTGATCACACTCCTGTCCCTGCTGTAATTGCATTTTAATAGACAATTAAGAGTGAGTCGTAAATCACAGAGCGACACCAGAAGACGAGTGCCGGCTCATCCACTCCACACAGCAGCCAGCGCATGTTCTTCTACAGTCTGACTAATACCCCCTACTGCACACAGCAAAGAAGGCAGAAACATGTACATATATAGCTGTGTACATATATAGCTGGACATATATACATATATATAAGAATACACACAAACAATCAGTTATATTAAACTGGCACACACACACACACACACACACACACACACACACACACACACACACACACACACACACACATATATATATATATATATATATATATATATATATATATATATATATGAAGTGAAAGTGAAAGTGAAGTGATTGTCACACATGATACACAGCAGCACAGCACACAGTGCACACAGTGAAATTTGTCCTCTGCATTTAACCCATCACCCTGAGTGAGCAGTGGGCAGCCATGACAGGCGCCCGGGGAGCAGTGTGTGGGGACGGTGCTTTGCTCAGTGGCACCTCAGTGGTACCTTGGCAGATCAGGATTCGAACCAGCAACCTTCTGATTACGGATCCGCTTCCTTAACCATAATAAAAAAAAAAATCTTTCTGAAACATATCTGGATCAGTCATGTTGGCTGAGGTAATTTCTTTTTTGTCCACAAGGAGAAATAAAGGTGCCAAAATCTAGGAAACCATCATGTCTGTTAAGCATCGGGGTGAACTTGTCTTGCAAACAGAGCTTCAGGGAACATTTTGTTGGTAGAGGGAATAATGGTTTGGAATGAATTCTATATTATTTTTGAATTATGGGTTCTCAGACCAAGTAAATGAACAGAGTAGCTGATAGGAATTTAATCCTTGTCACATATTTACAATGGGATATATAAATACACACTTACATTCATTATAACTTGTTTTAATTTTCTTTAGGCTCCATATCTGTAAACAGCCGGAACATTCCATTTAACTCTAATGAGGGCAGTGAGATCCTGGATCTGGACAGTGACATGTTCCTGGGTGGTCTGCCTGAGACTCGTCAAGGCTTGGTGCTGCCCCCAGAGGTCTGGACTGCGCTGCTGAACTATGGTTTTGTGGGATGTGTGCGTGACCTCTTCATTGATGGCAAAAGCCGAGACGTACGACGACTGGCTGAGATCCAGAGTGCTCCAGGAGTAAGCAGCTTCTGCACTCGTGAGCTGCAAAAGAGGTGCAGCAGTGCCCCCTGTGGGAATGGAGGACAGTGCAAGGAGGGATGGAACCGCTACATATGTGATTGCACTGGCACTGGATACTTGGGCACCAACTGTGAAATTGGTGAGATACAAAAATATGTCTAAATTCCATTCTCTTTCATACCCATGTGTACCAAAACAGTCTCCATCCCTTCCAAAAACAACACCAACAGTCCCCCCCTCCCTACCTCACATTCTCAAGCACAGTAACTATGGCATGTAAAAGCCTTTATTAATAAAATATCAATTTTTCACAGCAATCAGTCATTTGAATAATTAATTTGGACCTACCCACCCATACAGGTTTGATGCTTTCAGTACTCCCCCACCAAAAAAAAAGATGAAAAATAACTGAAGCATAAAAAACATGATTATGATGGTGATTAAACTAAATTTAAAAAAGTGTACTCAAATGTGGCTGAACCTATAGGGTCAGTTTCTACTTAATTAAGCCTAGTGCTAGATTAAAGTTATTTTTGAATGGAGAATTTCAATGAAGTCTAGGACTAAGCATAATCCATGAACAGTAAATCAACCCATTCTGTTCTCATAGGCCTACATAATGTGTCATCATTCAATATTATAGACACATACAATTTGGTTGTCTACTTTTCACAATTCATCAGTAATAAAACTGAACCATGTATTTTAGCAATACATTTGCATCAAACCGTAGCTGTCAGTATGTTAAAGGGATGTTTGACATGTAAAGGGTTTTGGTGACAGGCACTGCTAGGAGTAGCTGAGCTCTGAGCTGTTCTGAGGCAGTTTGCCCAACAAAGCTCTGGTGCCTACTGTCACCATCTGGAGTTCTCTCACTACTCCAGGTGGTGTGGGAAGCTTTGTCGGACAGGTTGAATGATGCCAGGCGTATGTAGTGAAGTGTGTCCCCGGTCATTCCAGTTCTGTCCAACTCTCTCCATTCCTGTTGAGTAGTGATTTATACTGTTTAAAAAGTCAAACTCCTTATCATTAAAGGATAGTGCAAAGTCTGGGGATTGTGAAAATCTGAAAGACATTGTGTAGTTCTGCTAAGACCTGACTTATTTATTTCATTTTGGGATGAAAGATTAATGATGTGTGCATAAACATAATGAGCAAATTCTCTTGCTGAATCCCACACAGATATAATTTTCTAACTGTTCTCTTCTACCCTCTAGTGTGGCTATAAAGTAATGCAGATATTCTGGATGTACTGTACATTACAGCCATTAGCCATTATGTTGCGCTCGAGTTGCAGATATTTTCTTCTTTTTTTTTTCTATTCCAAATCCTGTCCATAAACCTATGTGCAATATCCCATACATTTAGATTTATATTACATTAATCTACATATGCAGATCTGAAAAGTGTTTATTCACCAAAAAAACAGCACAATGGCCAAAAACAGAACAGAATTATTTTCTCACAAATCATAGAACATCTACTAACTGACAGGTAGGTGGTATGGTAGTCAAAGGGTGAGGACAGAGGACAATGGGGAAACTTAAAAACTCAGTGACATGGCAAAATTACATAATAATCCTTTATTAGTCCTACAACAGGGAAATTTGCAATCAGGGCTAAGTGTCGAGGACAACAAGAACAGGAAGAGGAACCAGTGCATGGATTCTAGTGGATCGTCCATGAAGGAACATGGCTTATCTATGATAAGATCTCACAATGAAACTCATTTATTTTACAGACCGTATTTTACAGACTCCAGTCTGCCACAACATTAAAACCACCTTATAAAATTATAAAACAGATAACACATGAAAAAAAGACTGAGGTAATAATTGCATTAGTAAAATTTAGTCACAGAAAATGTATTGTGGCTGTCAATGGTGTTACCTGGATGGTTAAGTCTTGTAGGTAGCAAGGGGGTGCTGCAATGGCAGATTTTATGCTTGAGTGAAATCTGGGGAATTTGGACCGCCTGTAGCACTTTATCATGTTTTTAAAACCTGAAAGTTTTTACAGTGTGGCATGACTGTAAAATATTTCACATACACTATTTGTGTATCTGAGAACCATTTGAAAAATGATGTGTTTACGAGCCCTGTCGATATCTTTTTATGCAATTTAATTTTGTAATGCTCTATTAGCATGTGGTTACATATAGAACACAATTGTGTTCTGAAGAACGGAGAACATAATCGCTTATATATTCATTTCACCCTGTATTGTTTGATTTCTGGAATGTCTCTATATTTGGATTTTGGCCCTTGAGCTTTAGCTCAATGCCAAATTAATTATGATTCAAAATAAATGAATTCCATAATAAGAAAGGATTTACCCAGTAACTGGCAATCATTTGCACCATTGGCGTTGTGCTGCGACCCAATTTTGGAGGCATCCTTGGGCAAAATGTAATTTTAGCATGTGTTTATTTTAAGCTGTAGTACAAGAGTTACTGCAAGACTTGGCTTCATGCAATAAGTCTCACAATCCTGTCTGATCACACATGTTTTAAGTGTTGAGTTTAGTTCAGAATCAAATTCTGATCCTCATTCAAATAAAGACATTTTTTTTACTCTCTTTTTGGTTTGTATAATTTAAAAACAAGATATTGTTATTATTATTATTATTATTATTAATGTTATGTTTATACATTATTTTAATCATGTACTTTGATACACTGCTTAGTTAGCCATAGTTAACTTCATGTACATTACATATCAATTATGCATTCATGAAATCCTCAGCAACATTAACATGCAGACATTCTGTTTTTCTTTCCACAATGTTTGGGGTTGTTCTTAAGATTTAAACAAATGCGCACAATCCGTTTGTGCTTATTAAAATATAGACAATTATATATAAAATATAATTTGTGTTTAATGTGTTTTTTATGTGCGCAGAGGCCACGGTTCTGAGCTATGATGGTAGTATGTATCTAAAGATCATCATGCCCAGCACCTTGCACACAGAGGCTGAAGATGTGGCGTTGCGCTTCATGTCACAGCGGGCTTATGGCCTCCTCATTGCCACCACCTCTAAGGAGTCAGCTGACACCCTGCGCTTGGAGCTAGATGGAGGACGGGTCAAACTCACCGTTAACCTAGGTAGCCACCACCTCCACTACCATTAACCCTGACGTATCACCACTTCTTTTCCCTGGGTTGTATCCCTTCCAGTTCCATATCCATGTTCTTTCATCAACAATCCTGAGCTCACAAAACTTCATGGATGCCACTTGCTCTGTCTTTTCCTGGTTCCTTTCTGTTTAGGATTAACCCTGAAGATTTTGGTGTATATGCTCACAGTATACAGTGCATCCAGAAAGAATTCACAGCATATCACTTTTCCTACATTTTGTTATTTTATGTGCCTAAATGGATTTAAATGAATTTTTCCATAGAACTCAACACACTACACCCGTAAATGACAACGTAAAAAATGTTTACTTGAGGTCTTGGTAATTTTATAAAAATGTATAAAAAATACTTATGTACATAAGTATTCACCGATCCAAATTTATCTCATGTGCATCCTGTGTTCTGAAATGTTCCTGCAGCTAAATTGTAGTCCATCTGTGGAATAAAACAGTTGATTGGACATGATTTGAAAAGACACACACCTTTCCAAACATCATAGTTGATAGTTCATGTCAGAGCACAAACCTAGCATGAAATCAAAGGAATTGTCTATAGACCTCCAAGATCGGATTGTCTCTAGGCACAAATCTGGGGAAGGTTACAGAAAAAATTGAAGATCCCAATGAGCACAGTGGCCTCTATCATGCGTAAGTGGAAGAAGTTCAAACCACCAGGACTCTTCCTAGAGCTGGCTAGCCAACTAAACTGAGCGATAAAGGGAGATCAGATCACTCTGTCAGAGCTCCAGAGGTCCTTTGTGGACAATGGAGACCCTTCTAGAAGGACAACCATCTCTAGAGAAATCCTCCAATCATGCCTGTATGGTAGAGTGGCCAGACAGAAGCCAGTCTTTAGTAAAAGTCACATGGCAGCCTACCTGAATTATTATCAGACTATGAGAAACAAAATTCTCTGGTCTGATGAACCCTGTTGTGTGAATGTCAGGTGTCACTTTTAGAGGTACAGATCATCATCCGGCCAATACCATCCCTTCAGTGAAGCATGGTGGTGGCAGCATCATGCAGTGGGTTGTAAGGATTGAGGATGTAATTGCTGCTAAAGGGCTTATGATAAATTATTGAGCAAAAGGTGTGAATATCACAGCCTTTATAACACATATTTTTTTTTATTTGCCAAATCCTCAAGTAATCTTTTTTTCATGTTGTCATTTGGGTGTTGTGTGTAGGAGTCTGAGGAAAAAATGCATTTAATCCATTTTGGAATAAGGCTGTAAATGTGGAAAAAGTGATATGCTGTGAATACTTTCTGTAGGCACTGAATATGGATTTTCAGATATGCTTATTAATAAAATTATTAATAAACATAATACTTTTGAAGTCATGTGTGTTTTGGGAATGTGTAATTAATGGATACAATAGTTGATGACTAGGCCATATGTCAAATAGTTAAATAAGGATTTATTTAATGTTTGTGTTCAGTCTGAAACAAATTCCAAGTGTGCTCCTGGCATATATGAAGTGATCTGGACCTGCCTATTGATGTTCAAACTTCAACATCAGAAGCAGGCAGAGACAGAGCAGTGCATTTTAGCATTTAGATCTGATGGTATTTATGGACGGGACCATCCCTCACTAGCGCCTTTTCTTTCTCTCTTTTATTCCATCTTTCTCTTTCTCTGGATCTCTTTCGGTCACTCTTGTTCATTCTCTCACCTGGCCAAAGCCCAGAAGGTGGAACTTTTCATCCCTTCAATGGCCTGTATGTCTGCGGCCCTCAGGAACGAACAGCCAGAGAAATCAGCTTACTATAACTCCATATGGGAACAGGCGAACACACACACACACACACACACACACACACACACACACACACACAAACAAGAGAGATTATTTTATATTATTATTAGATTGTTTATCTAAATAAATAACAAATATCTTGGGGTTTAGTTGTCCAAATGTTGGGGTACAGAAGGACACAATGCAACCAAATGTATCACTTGTTTCTTTATTGTCAATTTAGTACATTTTTCCTCCATTTTTTTCCTCCATTTCAAGTATTTAACAGAATCAATCTGCATTGTTAATGAGTAGGTTTTTACAACTGTACTCCTGATAATTGACATACGCAGCAACCCCAAAGTCTATGGCTATTGAATTGACAGTTCTGTAAATAATCTCAGCTAAACAGCACAGGAGGTAAGGATTTGACTCAGCAAGCGGTTAGGAAAGCATTTATTATCCTGATCTTTTCAGAGACAACAAAAGCCTGTGTATACACTGATAAAGGTTGATTTACGCAAGGTTGATAAGTTCCTGAATTTTACTTTCTCTGTTTCCTTCATCAGTAAACAGTGAGTTTGGTTCCTGGCTGTTCGTGTCCACTATTCTGTTGCGGTTGACAGCTCGAGCCCATGCCACAGTCACTGTAATGCGCACATATAGTGTGCAGCCAGCAGAGGGAGGCACAGGACAGAGAGTGTCGAGCAGTTCTGCAGGAACCGCCTGTCCACCATTTTAAATCCAGCTCCACAGATTCTACCTACCAGCATATTTCATACCAGTTTAACTTAATTCAAAAGCAAATTCAAAAGCAAAATCACAATTTCTTGTTCTAATCTATCATTTAATTGGACCTAGAATGGCTTCAGACAAATATATCTGAAATCTGCTTTTGTGTGGCTCTGGCATGCAGAACACCCTTTCCCAAAAATATGTAGCTATCTCTTTCCAGTCCTGAAGTGTCTCTTGCAAATCACCACAACCTCTAAATAATGTGATGATAAAAAGAAAATCCACCAAGAGTACAGTTAGAGAACATCAATGTGGTTTGCCAGGTGATGCTCTTCAGCATTGGCTTTAAGTGATTGACGGATGGGGGGATTGAAAGGGAATTCTATAGGGTCCTTGGTGGCAAAGGGTGATTCTGACTTGGAGCATGTCCCCGGATGGTGGCCCCAGAGAAAATGCTTGGTTGTCTGCAGAATGTACCTTGAAGGATGTAAAATGTTATCTCTCTCTCTGTTTTCTTCTCCCTCCTTTTCTTTTAATTTGATCTCACCATCTCGCTCTCTCTCCCGCCAGATTGTATCAGGATAGACTGTAACCTCAGTAAGTGGTTCTATGCATTTTTACACTTTTCCTCTCTCCCCTTTGCCTCTTATTCTTCTCTTTGTCTTCTTTTACTCAACTCATTATCTGTTTATTTATTTTTTATGCTCTGGGATCTTTTAATTTGCCATTTTTATGTTTTGATTTATAATAATTTTTACCTTATAACCTTGTTAAAAATGTCTGTTTCTCATCTGTTTCCCTTTTCTACTCTTGTAAATTACTATTTTTAACACGTCACTTCATTTTTCTCTTTTCTTTCATCTTTGCTTTCCTCAGTAAGATTCTGTCCCTTTTTTCTTTCATATATATAGTATTGTTTTCTGTCTCCCTCTCTATCTCTGAACCACACACATGCACACATACTGATCACACTACAGACCCATGTAACACAGCCAACCCCCACAATGTCATTCTGGGTACTAAGACATGTATCAGGCAATATGTGCAGGCAGTTTCAAGGACCCCCTGCTGGGGCATTATTGCTGGAGGGTCTGACAGCAAAAAGCTAATATTAGTCATGATTTGCAGTGACAGTGACAGTCTTTGTTTACACAATCAAAAACACTGCCAAGGTAAGTCACAGTGTACCCAAACAGAGGAGAAACCGCGTGTGTGTGTGTTTGAGCGTGTGTTTCATGTTCATGCTCATGTGTTCTTATGTGTCATTTTGTGTTCATTTGTGAATATGTATGTATCCAATTTTTAAAATCACAAAAAGACTCACTGTTATGGGCTGATCTGATTGCCTTACCTTTCATCAACATACAGTCACTTCACCAAAATATCTGATTGCTTTTGCATCACTGTAGTATGGAACTGTTAAATGCTGTTCAATACTATTAACACACACAGGGTAACATTTAACACACCAATATGTTCTGCAACATTAATGCTTAAGATCAAACATCTTAATTCAAATTCTTTAAAGAATTTTACGCTTGATACAGACCTTTACTACTTTATTTGAATGTACAGTGTGTTTCCTATTAAATTTTAACATATTTAGAAATATATATGATTTGTGTATGAAGCTTTGTTCGTAAAAGAGAGACATGGATCAGTACTAAATAATTGGAGAATTACTCTACAATTACATTATGTCATTTATTTAGTCTTTCCTTAGGTCAACCTAAGCAATGACTGTAGCTCATTAAAAACCGTTTAAAATGAACAGTCTGTGGTCTGATGGTATGCACATCTGACCTCCCGCTGACCTGCAGCAGCTGGTATGAAGACTGGCAATTCATGACATAGTGGCACCCCCGCATGCTTGAGGCAGGGGGCGATGATGTGACATATGGCAAGCACAAGGCACCAAGTTGTGCCACAGCTAATGTCACGCCCTTCCTCTAAAGATAGGCCGAGAGATTTAGGGTGATAGGGTGATAGAAGTCAAGCCCTGCAGCCATCACTGGTGGTATCACCTGTAGTCTGTGAGTCATTTTCATCACACCATAGACCCCTCTGCCTCTGGCTGACACGAACCTCAAACAAAACAGGACTGGGCCTGTGTGCTGTAGGTCCACTGATGTACCACATGCTATGGGTCAGCAGGATGTTTATTTCGAGAATGCCATGCATTCTCGAATCTGTATCTGTATCTCATAATTAATGTATGTCTTTAGTAACCAATGCACTCATGGGTTCAAATGCTAGGCTCCTGTGTAAACATACTGGATGTGTTATATTAATAACATGGCAATATCATATCTTTGTTTTGCATTACATTGCGTATGACCATGGGGGAAGGACAAAGGGTTGTATATCTCTTACAAAGACTGCAAAAATGTGCATTGTTTCAGGGTGGTGCAGCAACAGCTGTTATCCTAATGGTTCACTGCATTGAATAACATTTCATTTTAATATATGTAATTCTTTTCCTGAATAACTGGTGGGAAGTGAGTACTGTGTCTCAGATAAACGCACAACCTTCCTGCTGACGTTTTAAAAGATGCATTTAATTTGCCAAGGAACAATTCAAATCTTACAAAGAAACTCCAACTGCTAAACTGCAGGGCTAAAACTGTGTCAAGCCCCTTAATCAATTATACATAGCCAGCAAAATATATCACATAGATCAAGCCACCTGAATATAGAGAAATGAAAATGATGTCCTGGAGCCTTCCAAAGTATTGCAGTGGAAGGCTGGAGAAGGGCTTTTAAAAGCATTTTAATTAAATTTCCTACCTTGTGGTGAACACTCACATATGAAAAACGTTTCTGATTTATAGGTAGTGTGCATAATCCAGTAGCCTGAGAAATCTAGTGCATGAAACAAAGTTTCAATGGGTTCTTTATTTAACTAAAATCAGGTTGATAATATTGAATACACTGCATGGTTACCAATGCAGTGGGATGCAACTGGGATGCAACTAAATTGCATCCCAGATTAATTACTTTTATTTTGATGTTACTGTGCAATAAATTATTTTTCAGAAATTAGAAAAAAAGGTGTTTGCAGATATAATGTGGTATTGCATGTTGAAATAAATTTTGCCACATTTCTCTGTTAAACAGGAATTAAATAAATACTTATTATAAAATCAATAAAGTATTATTTTGAAGCATGGATAAGCTTCAAATAGAATGAGATTAAATGTTGTTGTTGTTTGTGTGTATGTGTGTTTGTGAGAATGTATGTGAAATAGAATTCTGAAGACAGTGTGCAGGAAAGCTTGCGTTATGTGTCTGCTTGCACCCTTAAAATTGTTTAATGAATTTCTCTTATTCACTGGAGTGTGTATTATAGTGTTCCCTCTTTCAACAATGGTTTGCTAACACTAGATTAACTTGCCAGTTCATCAACTATTCATTGTTGAAGTCCCTCAGAAGTTCATAGGAACAGAGGCATTTACAATAAATGTTATTTATTTCAGGTAACAATCGAGATGTTCAGAAAAGATAATTACAAAATGTACACAAGTAGAGTACCATACAGCATTAAATGTACATTAGTACTTTTCATGTCTGGTGATCAGTGAATTCCTGGAGAGTGTTCTGTACATGGAGGCATAGCTTCAAATGATTTTTTGGTCCTCAGAGAAGACATACAGAGAGTAATATATAGCAAAGAACTTGAGAGGTGATCGGGAAAGGGAGGGAGAGAATGAAAGTGTGTAAAGTGTGAGAATGAGGGAGTGTGGTAATATGAAGTTGTGAGACAGAATGCAGAAGTGCTACAGACTACAAAGCTTGACACGGTGAGAGGAAAGCGGATGGAAAAGCATTGTTCGACAAACAGCAGTAAAGACTCAGAGGCAGACAGGATGGAGACAGAGGGAGACAACCAGATAAAGATCGATGATCCCTCTCTCTGGGAGAGAGATGAGAGAGTTATAACAGAATAGTGCAGAAAAAGTGGGGTAGATTTAAGGGATTGCAGGCTCAATGTTGTCTTTTGTCTATTTATTTATTTGTGTATTTTCCTTATTCTCCTTGCATTTTTCTCTCTCTATGTGACTTGTGACAATTTAACTGACTGCATGAGGTGAATTGTTCTCTTCTCTGGTTCATTGTAACCAAAACATACAGTACAGGCCAAAGGTTTGGACATACCTTCTCATTCAATGTGTTTTCTTTATTTTCATGACCCTTTACATTGGTAGATTCTCATTGAAGGCATCAAAACATATTTTTGTTATGTACTTAACAAAAAAATGTGAAATAACTGAAAACATATATTCTAGTTTCTTCAAAAGAACCACTCTTTGCTCTGATTACTGCTTTTGCCATTGTCTCGATGAGCTTCAAGAGGTCGTCACCTGAAATGGTTTTCCAACAGTCTTGAAGGAGTTTGCAGAGGTGTTTGCCCCTTTGCCTTCACTCTGTGGTCCAGCTCACCCCAAACCATCTTGATTGGGTTCAGGTCCGGTGACTGTGGAGGCCAGGTCTCTACATTTTATTAAGTACATAACTCCACATGTGTTCATTCATAGTTTTGATGCCTTCAGTGAGACTCTACCAAATTAAATGGTCATGAAAATAACGAAAACACATTGAATGAGAAGGAGTGTCCAAACGTTTGGCCTGTACTGTACGTCATGCCACTTATCAAGACTTTTCAGTATATCTGAGTATAGCCAATTATAAGCTCATAACATGTATGACAGTTAACTTACTGATCTGAGATGTATTACCTTCTACCAGTCAACATCTGCTGCTGATGCTGGGTCATTTACCTAATGCCATTCAGAATCTATGCTCCAGTTGTGGCTCATCCTGGTGGTGCAAAGGTGTTAGGGGCATCATCCTTCTTTTTTAATTAGTACTCAGGGTCATCAGGTTCTCCAGTATGGCACAGCTGCAACTGAATTTTTCACATAAACCAGGGTGTGATGATGCTTGTCATTGCTCTGCTGAGGACAGCAGAGACAGGATGAGAGACAGACTGCCTGCCCCTCTCCAACAAGCCTGTTTTTTCATAATTAACCCTTTTTTCATATGCACACACACACACACACACACACACACATATACATACATACAGTGGGAAAGTATGTAGACCCCCTTAAATTTGTCATTCTTTGTTATATGGCAGCCATTTGCTAAAATCATGCTAAAGTTCATTTTCCCCCATGAATACACAGAGCACCCCATATTGACAGAAAAACACGCAATTGAAATTTTTGCAGATTTATTAACAAAACAAAACTGAAATATCACATGGGCCCAAGTATTCAGACCCTTTGCTGTGACACTCATATATTTAACTCAGGTGCTGTCCATTTCTTCTGATAGTCCTTGAGATGTTTCTACACCTTCATTTGAGTCCAGCTGTTTGATTTATACTGATTGGACATGATTAGGAAAGACACACACCTTACAGCTCTCAATGCATGTCTGAGCAAATGAGAATCCTGAGGATCTGCCTGGACTGCTGCACTTTAGGTTCCTAAGAGCACAGTGGCCTTCATAATCCTCTCAGTTCAAGACATGAAAGCCCGAATGGAGTTTGCTAAAAAATTATGAGATCAAGATAGAACTTTTGGCCTTAATTCGAAGTGGTATGTGTGGAGAAAACCAGGCACTGCTGTCCAACAGTGAAGCATAATGGTGGCAGTATCATGCTGTGGGGGTGTTTTGAAGCTGCAGAAACAGGACTACTAATTGCAATCGAGGAAATGATGGATTCAGCCAAGTGCAGGGATATCCTAGACAAAAACATTCTCCAGAGTGCTCAGGACCTCAGACTGGGTTGAAGGTTTACCTTCCAACAAGATAATAACCTTAAGCACACAGCTAAAATAACGGAGTGGTTTTACAACAGCTCTGTGAATGTTCTTAAATTCCTCAGCTAGAGCCCAGACTTAAACCCAATTGAGTATCTCTGGAGAAACCTAAAAATGGCTGGCCCCCAACATTTACCATCCAACCTGCTAGAAATGGAGAGGATCTGCAAGGAGGAATGATCCTCAAATCCAGGTGTGACAAACTTGCATCTATCCCAAAATGCTCTGTATTAAATCACAAGGAAAGCAGATAAATTCATGTTGGTTTTTCTTTTCATAGCAAGAAATATTAATATTTTGCAATATTTTTTCTTCCTCCATTTCTGGCACCAACATAATGGATAATGCCCTTAGCATTTGTCAATATTGCTTATGCCATGGCCCAGCACCATTTGTTAGCATGTTGGCTCAATGCAGCATAAGCTGTTTACTGCATTCATTGTGTCAGCTGGTGCAATGTCATCTAGAAAGAATTCATCTGTTGGTATTATCAACTCTCTTGAGAATGGAGTGAAATGGTGCATTTTGTAGAACAAATAAGGTGGTGATGAATGTTTGGTGAGCAAAGTCAGTGGAAAAAATTTGGATTCCAGAAGATAAAAAGAGAGGAAGTGGGAGGTTCATTTGGCCAATTGACAGAGAAAAAGATACCCCTCTCTTTAAATATGTTAGCAGCTAATTAAAACAGGGAGCTAGAAAATATTTGTAGATTAGTTGGCAGATTTTTCTTTCTTTACACATGGTCTGAAAGATAAAAGAGGATGATTCAGTGAAGAGTTGACGCAGATACTGGTTGCATTGGAAGTGAGGGAATTTGCATTACTCTTTGCAAACAAGACAAGGGACCTTAGCCAAAGCTGGAACAGATGGCAAAGGAGAAAAGGGGCACAGGAACTGTTGGAAGGCAATTCACATACTTTGTTTGCCATTACCCACGTATGTGCTGCATCCATATCATTTAAGCATTTGTGCTTCTGAATGCAGCATGCATTCACACACATGCAAAAGAAGGTTTATCACCAGAGAGTTTTCCATGCACCATCCTCTGCACATTGCTGACTCCACATTCTGAATTATACATCCAGACAATCTATGCTCCAGATGGCTGCCAATCTCCCAATTATGGGATTTGCAGGGCTCATCAGGGCAGGGGGTAAGAAGCAGAGAAGGGCTGAGAGCAGGCCTTTACAGTGCCCAAGATGGGGACTAAAGCTGGAGTGATGGAAAATAGGAAGTGGGGCCACCTCTGCCACTGGTGAAGTTAAGGTCTGGAATTAGGGCAGGCTTTTTTATATACTTTTTGGGTACTTTTTAAGTCCAGCATTCTTTATTAGTGCCGGTTCACTAAAATGGCAATAGTTGGTATTGGTTGTAAAGCATTAGTATTTATTTATCTTATGCTTTACATACCACAGATATTTACATTTACAGCATTTATCAGACAATCAGTAGATTCAGGGAAAGGCCCCCTAGATTAACTTAGGGTTAAGTGTCTTGCTCAGGGACACAATGGTAGTAAGCGGGACTTGAACCCGGGTCTTCTGGTTCATAGGCGAGTGTGTTACCCCTAGGCTACTACCACCCCAGATATTTTTCATTCTGGCACATGCGCCTAGTTATATTACCAATCCGGTTGCATATAGAGGCCTAAGAGGAAAGGTTTTCCTCTCTTGTTTTTGCACCATTCACTCAACTTCATGACCACATGCACACACAGAGCATGCTCTGTCAGCCTACATTAGCCCTCATTTGTTATGCTGGCATAGAAGCATACCTGTCAGCAAAGATACATGCCCTTCCAACATGCCCTTTTTTATTTGCGCCATTTTTCTTGCCTCCTGAGAGTGGGGCTGCTGAGCTACAAATTAAGTAAGGACAGGCATGTAGGTAAAGTGTGATTGAGTGAGACAGGCAATGGGTGAGTTGAGGGGAGAGGTTTTCTTTCAAAACAGCATTTTAATTAGACTGCCATGGAAAAAGACCTTTTTCTGTTCAAATGGTTGGTCATCATAATTGTGCTTGTCTCCCATATGAGTAAAGAGGGCATACTGTTCAACCACAAGCAAAAAGACAAGTATTTGCGTTCTCTTCAAATATTCTTCTGTTTTTATTCCTAATATCTATTTGAAGTGCATATGTTTAGATTTTTATGACAGCAGTAGATATGCTAATTATTTAAATGTATAGTTGACTATGTATTTCTGCTGCATACATTATGTTATATATGTTCTTTAATGAAGTAATCAGGTCTACAATAACCACATCCTTTGACTTTTTCTTTGCTCTTTTTATACACAACCACGTGGAAGAATGACTCCTCCTCTGACCTTGATCACTGGTTATTTAGCACTCTGCACTGACTCATCTCCCAGAAGCCATTGCCTTGGCCAAGTGCTAGGCCAGTGTCATTATGCCAGTGCCAGTCACACCACATTTTGGTGCTACAGCACCAGTGATGGCATCATGAGTGACATTCCCTGTCTCCCTGCCTGATTTTTCTTTGTTCCATTTTGAGCTGTCTTAAGCAGCATTTGTCCTCAGGCAACTTGCAGACCTAGGTACGGCCTATTACTCTCTGCTGTCTTGTGGTTGGGCCCATTGCCTGGATATCGCCTTGTGATTCAGATGCAACACAGTGGCAGGGCAGTGAGCCTTACAATGCCTTGTTGTGGATTAAGGCAGTAACATTTAGATTTGTTTATCTTTCAATTTTCTCTCAGTTCTTTTTTGCACTCTATAAATTTCGTGTTGACCATGGGACAAGGTGTTGATGACTAGAAAGATCTCAACAGTGAACTAAAACTGTCTCTGTTTATTAAAACATACCATACATTATATTATGTTCTTTAAGACTTGACTTGACTTTACTTTACTTTATTTAGCAGACGCTTTTATCCAAAGCGACTTACAAGAGGAAGACACCAGCAATTCTCATTTGATTTCTATAGAATATTGAGTTTACAAACTAAGAGCCCTGATAAGGCTCAACTTGTCAGCGAGGAGCATGCTCAGAGATTGTTAGGTGCTTGACGAAAAAAAATCATAATGTATTTATACATTTTTGTATTGTTTGTGCAATGTGTACGCATGTGCGTGTGTAAGTGTTAGATTTGTCTGTAATACTTTTTGAACAAGAGGGTTTTCACCTGCCTCTTAAAAGTGCTGATAGTCTCGGCTAGTCGTGTGGAGGAGGGCAGGTTGTTCCACCAGCCAGGGACAACAACGGAGAACAGAGATGATTGGAATTGGAGACCCCGTGAAGAAGGAATTTTTAGTCTCCTTTCATTTGCTGTTCTGAGAGAGCGTGCAGGAGTGTAGCTAGCTAGCTATTGTATTGATATAGGAGGGTGCAGTTCCATTTACAGCCCTGTAGGCAAGCGTCAAGGATTTGAACTCAATGAGAGCAGCTACTGGGAGCCAGTGGAGAGAGATGAGAAGAGGTGTAACATGGGTGTATTTTGGCTGATTGAAGATGAGACGGGCTGCCACATTTTGGATCATCTGGAGTGGTTTTATGGTGACTGCAGAGGCTCCAGCCAGGAGAGAGTTACAATAGTCGAGTTTGGAGATGACCATTGCCTGGACGAGGAGCTGCGTAGCCTGTTGCAAGAGAAAAGGCCTAATCTTGCGACTTTAAATCAGACTTTAAATCAGACTTTAAATCAAGGGACAGAGATTCTTAAGTATTACATGCAAAGAAGCAATTAAAAGTAATATAGGTTTGTATAGAGGTTTTCGCCAAATCAGCATATTCTGTGCAAATTTAAATTATGTTTTGAGAACGTCATTATTCGTAGCAAATATTTTTTGTGTTGTTTCTGGTTATGTAACTACAATATTCAGGAAATTGTCTATTTAAATCCAAATATTTCGCCAAAAGTCAAGAATATGATCCATGATCTAAGAATAAACACACATTAAAAACAACAATGTAAAGCATCACAACCTTTGATCCTGGGCTGCATCTAGTGTAGAGTAGAAAAACTACAGATGACAGGTTATTGATGTGTATTGTCCATTAATTGACAAGTAGACAATGGTCAGTGGAGTAGAGATGCTCACCTGGTAATTATTGGTTAATGGTTGTTGTTGCTTTTCTAATTACTTGACATTGGATTTTTAGAATGCATTCCAACACAAAGAAGGACACGTTTCTGTTGGTCACAAAGGCTCAACATGTCTAATAAGGATGCATGCTGTCTGTGCAAACAAAAAGGAGTGGAGATGCAGCAACATGTTGCGTGAAATAGAAGAGAGAAATAAGGTTTCAAAGACACCCCCTGGAGACTGGGGACTGCACACATTGTTAGTATTTGAGTGGTTTGGGGAGCAAAGAAACTGAAGAATAAGCAAACAGAGTTTCCTATAGCCTCTTACCATTCATCAAAGCCCTTACTCTTTTGTTTTCACCACACATGCTGAATTTCTCTGTGCATTTTCATTACACAACAACTGTGGACTAGCTATGTACCAAACACCTGTTAGTATCAAATAAAGAGAGACCTGCTTTACTGCTTTTGTTTGAGTAACATATGTCTGAGTGTTGAGGAAAGGAGCACACTCATCTATTTTTATTCATAATGGCGCACCCCTTCAGCATGAAGCAGAAATCTTTACAGACTGCATATAATCTGTTTGACTGGTTTGCTCAAGGATCTGTGTTATTTCAGGAAGGCCTGCAGGCAGACAGAAAGGACCCCTCATCACTATTGTTTACAAGCTCATTATTTTCTTCTGTAATTAACATTTTCTAAGCTGTTTGGCAAATGTCCAAGTGACATTCTAGCGGGGGCATATCCTCCCCACCCCCTGTCTTCACCTATTCAGCCCTGCGTTGACATTACGTGATTTAATAGAAAGATACAACACCCAGAGGTCAGTTTAGAGTGGCCCTTTCTCCCAGAACACGTGAGGCAATTATGCTTTGTCATGAGCAGATGTGATTTCCAGTCTCCTCTTTTCCAGACCTCCATGAAGACACTTTGACACTGTCATGTCTGATATATGTATGGTATGGAATATGTGACTTTATTTAGGAAATGTGAACTCACACATTCTATTCATAATGTCAAGGATAAAAAAAAAATGTGTCTGCATCAGTGTAATCAAAACTCATATAAAGGTCAGAAATCTGTATGTATTCCCTGTGTGTTGTTTGTGAGTGTGTGTCCATCATCTCTGGCCTGGCTGTGAATGTGTGAGGTTTCTCCTCTCTGATCTATGGCACCTGCCAGATGCCAGCTGCGTGACAGGGCTCTTCTCCCACAGGTAAAGGACCAGAGATGCTCTACGCAGGGCAGAAGCTGAACGACAATGAGTGGCACACAGTGAAAGTGGTGCGCAGAGGGAAAAACCTGCAACTGTCTGTGGATAACATCACTGTAGAAGGTACAAAACTTGCTTTTCCATCAATTGCCCTCTATCTTGAGGCAATTGTATGCACAGACACCAAATAATAGAAACATAGTTATCTAAGTAGTTGAATAATTGTCCCAATTGGACCTTTTTATTTTAAGCTCTCATAGCAGCTAATAACATGTGACCATGATTAAGCATAATTTCAAAATAGTCTGTGATCTTGCATAGAGTATAATCTATTTTGTAGTAGAGGTTATCTGAATAGAAATATTTCATGCTGATGACACTGAAGTGTTTGTACAAAGCACATATATAATCATTTATAAATAAATATTTTAAATAAAGCAATACAAGTTCATTAGAATGCAATATAAGACTAATAACATCTGACAATGATAGACTATTTTTGAATGATGCTCTATGATCTTGCATCTCAGGATAAATATGTATGCATATATGCATATATGTTCAATCATTCCAGCTTTATTTTATTTCAAACATACACTGAACAAATTAACAACACAACACTTTTCTCCCAAGATCTAAAATATTTTAGCAAGGATATTGAACAGTTGTGCCTTAGACTGCCCACAATAAATGGCCACCATTTGCCTCATGCAGTTTAACACACATACATCGCATAGAGTTGATTAGGGTGTTGATTGTGGCCTGTGGAGTGTTGGTCCACTCTGTGCTAAATATTGGCTGGAACTGGAACACATTGTCATATATGCCGATCCAGAGCATCCCAAACATGCTCAATTGGTGACATGTCTGGTGGGAATGCTGGCCATGCAGAAACTGGGATGTTTTCAGCTTCCAGGAATTGTGTATAGGTCCTTGCAAGATGGGGCCGTGCATTATCATGCTGCAACATTAGGCTGCAAAGTGCCAGATGCCATTGAATGTGAGCATTTGTCCTCTCAAGTCAATTAGATGGCAAACTGCAGTCAAGTCAGGAGCCCAATGAGGACAATGAGCATGCAGATTAGCTTCCCTGAAACTGTATCTGACAGTGTTTGCAGAAATTCCTTGGTTGCTGTCCGGGTGACTGTAGCTATCATGGAGATGAACATGCTGGATGTTGAGGTCCTGGGCTGGTGTGGTTGTACATAGTCTGCGGATGTGAGGCTGGTTGGATGTACTGCCAAATTCTCTGAAATGATTTTGGACTGCTTATGGTAGAGAAATTAACATTAATTTCACGGGCAACAGCTCTATTAAACATTCCTGCAGTCAACATTCCAATTGAACGTTCCCTCAAAAGTTGCGACATCTGTGGCATTGTGCTGTGTGATCAAATTGCACATTTCAGAGTGGCCTTTTATTGTGGGCAGTGTAAGGCAATCCTGTTCAATATTCATATAAGCACCTTGATATGCCACACCTGTGAGGTGGGATGGAATGAGAAGTGCAGACTAACACGGATTTAGACAGAATTGTAAATAATATTTGATTGTAATGAGTCTTTTGTCTATGTAGAAAATATTTCAGATCTTTGAGTTTAGCTCATGAAAAATGGGAGCAAAAACAAACATGTTGTGTTTATGTTTTTGTTCAGTGTAATACCCAGGAATAACACCGTATTAATTAATAGGTTCTAAGACAGACTTCTTATACACCCTCCTATATACACAGAATAATAAAGATGTCATTTAAATCCATTCTGTTTATGAAAATCTATTAAAACCACATGTTTTTGATGTTGGGTTTAAAGTGTTCAGAGATCTCTGTGTCTCACAATGATGTAGAGTGTAACCACATTTTGTCACCTCTCACCTCTAACAGGCCAGATGACTGGTGCCCACACCCGACTGGAGTTCCACAATATCGAGACAGGCATCATGACAGAGCGCCGTTTCATTTCGGTGGTGCCTTCCAACTTCATTGGACACCTGCAAGGGCTCACTGTCAATGGTGTGCCCTACCTGGATCAGTGCAAGAATGGGGACATTTCCCATTGTGAGCTTAATGCTCGCTTTGGCATGCGCCACATCATTGCTGACCCTGTGACTTTTCGAAACAAGGGCAGCTACCTGGCACTGGCCACATTACAGGCGTATGCTTCCATGCACCTCTTCTTCCAGTTCAAGACTACCACCCCCGATGGCCTACTGCTCTTCAACAGTGGAGATGGCAGCGACTTCATAGTGGTCGAGCTGGTCAAAGGGTGAGTGTCTATAAAAATGTGTACAGAACTATGTAATAAGGGATTGCGATATTAATTGAACAGAATAGACTCTACTTTGTAGTAGTGGTTATACATATGATGAACATAATAAACACTTAACAGCCAAGTTATGAAGTCATAATTTAAATGAATTGCTCCAAAAATAAGACATAAGCCACATTTGCAACAATAAATACTAACACTTAATCCTTAGCTTCTTCATGAAATAAATTGTGATCAATCAGTTTTTCTTCTGTCCATAAGTCAGTAATGAAATTAGTGGTATTTTTAAAGGGAATACTGATTTTCATTAGTATTAGTAAAAATAAGTTTAATTCCAGACATTCACAATTCACTTGATTTACTAAGCCTGCGCAAATTTTATGTAAATTCCCTGGACCTCACACCTACTGGCATCCTGCTGAGCTCCATTGCTCTCTTGCATTTGTTCTGAAAACACACCCATTACCAGTGAGGCCTGGCACATTTGCATTTGTTAGCTTAAACCAACCAATATGTGCCAATATTTCCATGAATCGGCAATGGAGTTCCTTCGCTAGAAGACTCAAAAACAATTTTCTTTTGCCTGTCCACCCTGTACATGCCTTTTACAAAATGTAGGCATTCACCGCCATTGCAGACATACTTGGTCTCCAACTCCGTGGCATCCAGCTGCCATCTCAGCACAGTTCTTGAAGCATGTCCAAATGCCGGAGATTGCAACAAATTTGTCTGTTTTCACCCGTGTTCTGTCGTGTGCCCTTGTCATCAAATCGAAGGTGTTGCATAATTGAAATGAATCAATCTTGGGCCATTGTCTTTTTGATTACTGGCACCAGAACGTTTTCTGACCAGTAATCCACAATGGCACCAACAGGACACATGATTGCTCTTACAAACAGAATTGAAATGAATGCCATTAGTTCATGAATTGCCAAATTCCAGTCGGGCTCTGTTCTGCGCGATTGATGGACTGTACACACCCTGATGGTCTGCAGCATTCCCACGTCTAACATGCATTACATTACATTACATTTACATTTACAACATTTTTCAGACGCCCTTATCCAGAGCAACTTACAATCAGTAGTTAGATGGACAGTTCCCCTGGAGCAACTTAGGGTTAAGTGTCTTGCTCAGGGTCACAATGGTAGTAAGTGGGATTTGAACCTGGGTCTTCTGTTTATAGGCGAGTGTGTTACCCACTAGGCTACTACAACCCTATGCAAAGGAAGCTTTGGAGCATGTTTGTAATTTTACGCTGTTGGAAGATAAACAAATAGAGAATGGTACATTTACATGAACATCATTCTATATGGGTTTATATAAATATCATATGTACTATGACAATGACAAACCTTCAGAGTGGGTCCAGCTTTTGCAGTGAAGCATGAGTGATTTACTACTGCACTGGGCACTCCAATGGTCTTCTCTGCAAATGCAAATGTACCAGCCCTCACAGGTAAAGATTAAGTAGAATCAAGCTGAAGACCTGTGAAAATCTCAGCCGGGGTGAAAAACACCTCGGACCTCGCACCAGAAAATAAAAATGTCAGTCATTCTAGTGTTAATAAGCCCTTTCATTTTTCATAGAATATTCTACAAGGTATGATTGTTGTGCATACAAGATGTGCACAGTAGTGAAAGGTCAATGGTGACACAAAGGTGTCAGACACTGGCTAAAATCATCCAGAATTAAAAGACGTTGATACTCAGACCCCTCTCATTTCTTATTCTAAAAATATAATTAAAGGTGTTCTGTGTGACAGACACCAACAAAAATGATTTTCTCTTCTTCAGTATGCAGTTAGATACCAAGTGTTTAGTAAATTTATGTAATATTGGTACATTATTATACATTTTATTTTACAGAGTATTTGAAGTCCCTTGACATCCCTTTTTTATTGCAATGTAATGGAATTATACAAAGCAAATGATCCCAGCAGATAATAACAAATACAAGTTGGTGACAAGTACAATGGTCTTGTGTTCATCATTGTTCAACATTTCATTTTTTTTTTTACTGTAAACTGATACTTTTACCTAGATACATCCACTACGTCTTTGACCTTGGCAATGGGCCATCACTCATGAAAGGAAACTCGGACAAGCCTCTGAATGACAATCAGTGGCACAATGTGGTGGTCTCCCGGGACACAAACAATGTTCATACGCTGAAGATTGACTCCCGCATCGTAACCCAGCACTCCAATGGAGCCCGAAACCTGGACCTCAAAGGTACGACTTCACTATTTATCCTCCCTGCAACCAGGCACACTGTGACTCAATTGGGCAGGTGCACTTTAAAGATAAATGTAATATGCATTCCCAAGGTCTGTGTCTTTGAATGTTCAAAACCACTTCTGTGGGTTTGAGGGTTTTAATTAAGCTAATTTTAAATGGTATTTAAAGCATTTTAAAGCAATGTTAACAGAGAACACTGCTTGCATTTGAATTATTTTAGGATTTAATTGCAGATTAGATTCAGTATCTAGCTCATGTTGCTATACCGGAATTTAAGAGAGCAGGCCTGGTATCCAGTGTGGTAGATTAGAACAGGCAGGTGGCAGCAATGGTGTTGGTTGATGGATCTGCGGTTGGCCAAAGTAATCATAAGGGCCGTTGGGCCACCGGCAACAGGCGAAAGGGTCCAACAGAATAAGTCGTCAGGATGCAAGAAAGTAGAGGCGGCCAGGTGGGGGATAGGTCTAGGGTTTGAGGCCTGGGCAGTGTGAATCCGGGTTTCCAGGGGCACTGAATGGATTCCAGGGTCCTGCTGGGAGGCAGAATTGGGGCTTGTGCAGAGGAGGAGATATCTGGGGCATGCTGGCCAGATATTCACCTTGATGTTCTTGCTGCTGGACAGTTAAGAGAGAGTGAAATGGAACTATTCAAAGAAGAGAGACAAACAGTCCTGCCTGGGGTTGAGTTGTTTTGTCTGGCAGAAAGGAGGGCCTGGTAGTCGGTCTAAACAAGGAAGGGGGTGTTGCTGCCCTGGAGCCACTGAGGCCACTCTTCCAGAGCCCATTTAACTACCAGCAGTTCACGTCCACTACCCCGTAACAGTTCTGAGTTGGCCTTCTTGGAGAAGAAGCAACATAGATCACATTTTTGGTTCAGGCCTCATCTTAACCAACGTCTGTCATGTCCACTTCCACAATGAAGGGAAGAATCAGGTCTGAATGACAGAGCATGGGTGCTTTAGTGAACCGGTGGCAGAGGAAGGTGAATGCATGTATGTGGTGATTTCCTCAGTAATGGCCACATCAAGGAATTTGATGCTCGTTATAATCTCAATCTCTGAACCATTGATGATGAGTGGTTTGGGGTCCACAATGATCTCATTTGCCTTATCAACATTCAGAGACATATGTTTATTTTGCACTATGCAGACACCCTATGTACACAGACTCATCTGTTTTGAGCATTGAAAATATCTGCCAGGTTGTGGTAGCAGGAGGGCACAGTGTTAAGTGGTGAAGGTGGGCCAGGTTTGGGTTGTTGGAAGGTGTTGGCATTGAGTTACTGCCATTCTCATTTCGCTGTGGTGGGGGTGGTGTGTCCAAGTTGCAAGGGCTCCCCGAGTTGCAAGGTCAATACTTTAGGCCAACTGGACCAGAGCTTCATAAGAGGACATCAGTTCACGAAAGACCATTTCCTAGGTCTTATAGCGAGATAGATTTGCATGTACAAAGCAAACTGGGCTTATATTACAAGGGCTCATGGGGTTATGGCTGTATGGAAATGTCACAGTAAAAACACTGACTGTGTGACTGTCATTTATGTAAATGAACCACACATCATAACAGTCGGTAATTAAGTCGATCATGGTAAGGGTCAGGCCCAACTCTTAATATAGACTCTTCAATCTATCCTGCAGTTTAAAACAAGGACAAAAAGAACAAAAACCTATAACTTCTGTTTTTTTTTCTTTCCAAATAAAAGTTTATAATTATTAATTGTATTGTTTTAAAGTGTGTTTGTGAGTCTTGGGGCTTCGCATAGAGATAAGCCATCAATCAGAAGAACTCAATGACTGAGCACAGGGCTGCTGGTAGATTCTTGTTTAAAACTGTCAGAATTACAGTAGAACTGTAGTTGGGTCTCAGCCGCCTTATTGATTATTTAAAAAGAAGAGTTTCTGACATTTCCCTCAATGTCTCTTTATCTACTAGAATCTATTCATGCAGGAATCGGTTTTAGACATGAAACATTTAGGAAGGACCAAACATTGGGGTCAGGTCACTTGTAGACAATCTCACTTATAATTTAAAGTTCTTAACTGGAACGTAAAACTGAACCACCAGACACCGCATCATTTTGGTAGAATTAATCTAATATTGAATTTTTTCAACTTTGAAGATAAATGGGAAAGCAGACGAAGTGACATTGTGTGTCAGGAGCATAAAGTGGTCCACACAAATCAAGAGTGTTTCTTATGTTTATCTGGTTGGGTGGATTTTGTGCAATTACACTGATTTAGATCTACATGTTAGCAAATCACCTACAACATACAAGGTTGGCTTTGTAACAAGATACAGTAGATTTCTGTCTATAGTATATTTCTGCCTGAATATGTGAATGCTCCTCTGAAACCTAGATGGCAACTCTTTCCTCTTAAACATGTGGATCCAGAAAGAATAAGAGAAGAGAGTAGAATAAATGTGTTGCAGTGCAATGTGTGTGTATTGAGGAGAAAAAACCTGCTCAAGATTTAGAACAAACACTGGCAAATGGGAAAAAGAAGGAACTCTGTGTATAAGCTTGAAGTCTTAATAAAACATCTGAGCAGATTATTTTCCTTCATGTCTAACATACCATGGTATTTGTGGTTTTTCATTTTCACTTGCATCACAGCAAACAATGCCTCAAACAGCCTGCAAGTTTGTCACTGACCTGAACATTGACCTGAAACCCTTCTCTCTAAGTCCCCCCAAGTTATCTAACAACGTTGGCCAGCGTTAATTAGTCCTGAATGGAATCAAAAGGCAAACAATGTTTCCCTCTGGTAAACACCAACCTTTACTTTATGCCATAGCTGGTGATGCCTGACATTTTTATATCTCTCCATCCCCTCACAGGAGATATTGTTCAAGGCTATTAAGATGTGTCCCATTTTTATCCAGCAAAGTGAATTAGCTTCAAATCAGCCATACAAACAAATTGGCCTAAGACTAATACATGCGGAAAGTAAAACATTAGAAGGGCTCTACTCCCTTTCCCCATTGAATGGATGTTCATGATCCTCTTTTGTATCCTGCTGAGCAATAACATGGCAGGCTGATATGATTTCAATAGTCATATGGGTGCTTTTTAAAATATATTTGGGGTATGTGTGTTTTGTATGTACATAAAGGAAGTCTGGCAAAGCCACTATGAGTTGTAGTTTCATCACATGCAAATGTTTTTGTTGAACTTCATGTTTGTAAGGACTCAGCACTGCTTCAATAAATAAATAAATATGTGACTAAATATATAAATAAATAACAAAGACACATCAATGCCATAAATGGTTAACTGGTGCAGCTGAGAGGTGTGCTGTGGAAGAGAGTCGACTGATTGGTCAAGGCCCCCAGGTGGCAAAGTCAGGTCAGTGATGCAGCTCTAGTCGATGACTTTAACCAGCTGTGGGGATGTGCTACTCACGCCTCTGCTTCTAGCAAATTCGCCAGGCATCGATCAAAGCGCTTCAGCTGAATGGCTATCGACCACAGGCTGTATGGCGCAAAGCCCAATTTGTGTGCTCTGCCAATCAGATGTGAATAGAAGAAAAAAAGAAAAGAAAATGTTTCATTCTGGCTTGTGTTGTCAGGATATTGTGTTTTTGTGAGAGTCATATGAGTTTGGAGTTCTACAGGTTTTTTTGTTTATCTTGCCTGAGCTTGTTGTGCCTGTCTTTCGATGTAAACATTTTTAAAATTGACTAGATATTTGACTGGATAAACTCAAATCTCTGCCACCATCTCAACCAGACTGGAGGGCAGAGAAAAACCATAGGATGAAGAACAAGCCACTGAGTTTAATGTTTGTGTGTCAAAATTTGAACAATTAAATAAATAATAAAACTTTCCATATAGGTGGGTGTTTGCATTGAACACCACAAATGAACATGCTGCAAAAATTGACTCCATATGATTTAGATCTGACCAAAAAAATACTTGCATGAATTTGCATTCTAATCCAAGTCCATTTGATTAGTTATCATGTCTCACATCCTATAAGCTTAGTCAGAGTTCCTCACGCCTCTGCTGCTTTTGTGATCTGCTTCTCAGAGCAAGTACTGGTAAATAAAGAGTAAGCAATATAGACACAGCAGCTTACAATCATTATTTCATTTCAGTTTAGGGAGCTTATGACATGTATGAGCCAGTCATTTTGTTCTACTGGGGAGGTAGAGTACGCTTCTTAACCTGCTAGGCCACCATTGCCCAATTATACTTCAATACTAAAAGCCAGATTCCATTTATCCATATTGGATAAAATGATTTACAACATCTCATGTGGTATAGCTACCTGACATCATTCCCACAGTAATACAATGTGGCCTGAAAAGACAAAGCAATGACTAAAGTGATCTGGCAGCAGATTTGTGGTTAAGGACAATAACAGTGTGGTAACGCTTCCCTTCCTAATCCCTGATCTGTCATAAATCCTGAAAGCAGGATTGGCCAGAGCTCTTTGCCTAGATCAGGAGTGCCAATAAAGTTGTCTCCTTGGTTGATGGATGAGTGCACAGCTGGCTACTGTTTCACATTTCCCTTACTTTATTGTGGCACCAATCAGAAAAGTAGCTTTATCATTATTTGTCATGAAATATGATGTTTTTTATTATTTGTTGGAATTACACACTGCAAGGTCAAATAGATATATGGTGGAGTACTGATTGGATCATTGTTTATCAGTCAGGAAGCATTAGTGGCCATTCCCATGTTCTGTCTGGATGATGGAATTAAAAGCTAAAACACACATCAATTATGAATATGGCAACATGCTACTCTGATAATGTACTATTGGATTTTTTTTGCACTGAATGCACAGCATTTTGAGTTTGATTGTTCAGTATTTATTGGGCCACAGGATGTTCCTTTCATATATTTCATAAAGTAAAAAAAAGTATCACAGTTCTTCTCTGGATGCAGTGTCTGTGGCTTTTATTAAGAGCAATATGTTAGTGAACAGTATGATATGCCTTGAACAATGTTCACGTACATGAAGCTGTAAACATGTAATGAAAGCAAGGCACTGAAAATACATGTTTGACAGTCTTAACACAAATTTAAAATACAGACACTGGTAAATCTCAGTCCCACTGGATGGTAGATATTTGCCTCCTTGGGTTTTATATTCATGGGTGAAAAGATGCGGTTGACCAAGAAAGATTATGACTGTTTATGATAAGCTAGTAATTCACTGTAAGGCTATTTTGGTTGTATCAACTGATAAACATACAACCACATACTACTATTGCCAAAAAAGTGTGTCTATTTGCTTAAGGAGAATTGAACTGTGCAGATGGTGGGCTGTCCGTCTTGACACAAGTTGAGGTATTATGAGAGCGGAATGGTACAGATGTCCTTTTGCCCTTTACCTTGTTTCTATGACCCATAAAGACCACCATATGTCTCTGCACAGGCAGTCATTATGAACTCCACATATGTTTTTATTTGTTTGGAGTGGATCACTTGAATGATAGGTTCATTGCAATTATATAATTGTCTTTTTAATTGATTAATAAATGATTAGCAAGTAGCAAATACAAATATCACATTACAGTGCACAACCCCAAGCCCTTCCCTGGGAAATGCACGTGATCATTATCATTGCTAGCACTTTGTCTAATTAAACAAACATTTATTGATTCATTTTTTATTCTCTTTTTGTAGGCAAAAAAGTAAATGTTTGTGTAGATAAATGGTGAATGTTATTTGGTGCGGCACAAATAAGAAAATTTCCTTTAGCAATAAATATCATTATTTTGCATTGCTCACAGTTTTGTTTTTTGTTGTGATTTTTCTTTTAACATCATATCCTGAAAATGTAAACTTTTTTCAAGGTGTATAGTTTATGTGTGACAGTGTGCACCTTACAGAAGCATTTGTGAAAAGTTACATCTCTATATAAATTGCTCGGTGACATAAGCCATTGGGCCCTGTGATGTTTGAAAATGTCACCTTGCTCATTTCCCACACATCTTGACTGGTTCAATTACCTTTTCACACTTGTGTCACTAAACATAAGTCAATTTTTCACTTTACAGTCACTTTTGACTACCTGTAAATGGAAACAATGTGAAGAGTATGACCAGTGACGTGTCTAATACTTTGCGTTAAGCTACCTTTGGCATAGTAAACTTACCCCCATCAATCTTTTGGGTGTGCCAAAGAGGCTAAATGTATTTATTTATCTATCATTAGCAGCAGTAGTAGTAGTAGTAGTATTTCTTATTTCAAGAAATTATGGTCAATTAAGCAGCCTCTCATGCTCACATTACCTGATGTAGCATGACCAGCACAGTGCAGTGCAGCAACATTACTGTCTCACGTGTATCTGAAGCTGTTATTAATCCTCTTTGGTGCACTCTCCAGACCACAGGAGCAGTGTGAGAATTCATCACCACTGCACCAGTCCTGGACAGCTCCACTGAGAACCTATTGGGAAGGCCTCCAGTCAGATCCATTCTAAAATCAAACCACTTCCTGAAATTCAGGGCACCTGTCTTGAGTTTCAGTATGTTGCAGAGCAGGGGTGTTAAAATTAATCTCATAATTGATGCATCATGATGCAGATGTAAACAATTATGCAGATTTTTTTTTTTTTTTTTGCAGGAAGCGTAGCCCTTACAGCAAGCACAGGCGAGTTCGGTCTGAAAGTGCCTTTAGATTTGCTCCAAAAAGTCGCTGTTCAGTCCTCGCTCACCTGATGCATTTTTCTGCCGTTTGTGGCATCACCATTGTGCACTTATTATTTGAATTGCAGGTCTGTCACAGGTACAGAGCAAAGACTCAATAAACTTTGAGTTTATTCACCTCTCTCACATTTGCACATTTGCGTACATATATGCACATTTGCTGCTCTCCATATATGAAAAACAATACATTTTTGTGATAATTGTAATAAATTGTGCACAAAACCATCTCATATGGATTCTAGTGATTTTTGCATACATACTCTTTTTGGCAGAAATAATGCATATCTGAAGCTCTCAAGAGGTACTACAAGTACTGCATTAATACAATGTGTTGACTGAATAGTCAAGATGAGCTGTCTATTGTGCTTTCCTGGAGATTTGAGGGCATAAGGGATGGAAATGCACAAGAAGTACAGGTTTATGATGGGACAGTAAGGAAAGCACACATCAGTTCTGTTTTAAGTGAGGTAGATTGAGTCAGTGAGGTAGCACTTGCATGCTAAGCAAATATAGACCATTTTTAGAGGATGGTGCTGTTGCTTTGAATGTGTGTCCTGATTGGTTTCAGTGGGAATTTCACCTTCGCTCCCTCAGCAGCTATTCTATTGATAACATGAATTGTTTAGTAAATTAGAAGCCCACTTACTTCACACTTGCAGAGAGTAGACCTCCATTCTGCATCTGAGTTTTACCTGGGTTCATGCACTGACCATATGTAGCAACAGAATTTATTAAGCACGTAAATATGCTGTAAATATGTCTCAATGTATATAGTCTCAAATGAAACATTTTTAATGTCCTGTGTAACCAACCTGCCAGCCATGTGAGTCTGCTGTTCATGGGACTCCTGGTTTATCTGAAATTCAACAGAAACATTTGTTCCACTCATCACATAATGGTCAGTCACGATAAGGTGAGAGTCTGCACTCACCTTCTATCAGGGTTTATTTTTATACTGCCATGTTCATTCACAAAAGCCATTCATTCTGATCTGGATGTGCACATGTCTTTATAAGGAAGAGAAGGAGGGAAGTATATATACAATATGTATGGAAGCTAGAATTCTGCTCAGATATTAGCCAATTTAATTTATGTTAGTCTGTGTTAGTTTTTTGTTTTGTTTGTTTTTTAATGGATTCACTGAAGGTGATCAATTATGTTTATTTGTGTGTCATTTAGGAGAGCTGTACATCGGTGGCGTGGGAAAAACCATGTATAACAGTCTGCCTAAACTGATTGCATCCCGTGATGGGTACCAGGGATGCTTGGCATCAGTAGACCTGAATGGAAGATTGCCAGACCTGATTGCAGATGCCCTCCACAGAGTTGGCCAGGTGGAACGAGGTTGTGATGGTGAGTAGGCAATCCTCTTTGAACAACAAGCCACAACAAGGAGGGGTTTTGGAATGAATAAAAAATTCCTAGGAAGCTTCTTTGATCATCATTTGCAACATAGTTTCCTTTAAATGTCCTCAAATTGCCTGTCTGTGTTCATATTGCAATTGACATAAAGTACATGTGTGTGACACAGACAAAGACAAACTACATAAAGTGCAATTTAAGTGCAATCGACATAAAAGTGTTATTTTAACAAAGTAAAGTAGGCCTATAGTTATCACATGCTATTTATATTTCATAAATACGGTCTGCTGGTGTAGCGGTATCATGCAAGGTTCCCATTCTTGTGACCTGGGTTTGATACCTGGGCTGCGGACAGATGTTACCCTAGCAGATTAGAAAGCGTCCCTGTAATCAGAAGGTTGTCGGTTCGAATCCTGATCCGCCAAGGAGCAAAACACTGTTCTGACACACTGCTCCCTTGGTGCTTGATTATATCAAGTTTCAGCGATCCTGGAAACAATGGGAAGAAGTTTAGGAAAATGTTCCATAATTCCTTGGGGGGGGGCGACTAATAATTTTTGCCTGAACTATATATGTAAATAGTCCATATAACTCATTATTATGCATGAACTGATTCTTAACTGCCTGTCTTGATAACATTCAGGACCCAGTACCACCTGTACGGAGGACTCCTGCTATAATCAGGGCGTGTGTCTCCAACAATGGGAGGGCTTCTCCTGCGACTGCACCATGACGTCCTATGGAGGCACTTATTGCAGTGACCGTGAGTACCCACACTTTTTTTAAGCATTTTGGTGGCATGAATTATTCACAAATAACATCACTGGTTGTTGATTTTTTGCTGATTTATAAGTTGGGTCATTAATAAAAAAATAATAAAAACATTAATAAGACAAGAAAAAGCTATTTATCTTAAGGGAAATTATTTTGTGCTAAAACTTGCTCAGTGCAGTAAAAGGAAATAATCATATAGTAGTAATAGTGCAATGTAATCTCGAAATAATAAACAGCTATGGCATGTATAGTAGTGACATTAATTAGATCAGGTGATTATGAAAAGTGACAGTGTTGTTCCATTAATAGAATATAGATGCTACATTAAATTGTTTTCCCACCATTAACACTTGTTTATTGTAGTATTTTTTACAAATACACTGATATACAACATTAAACCACAGACATTTTAGGTGAATTACACCGGTTATGTAGTAGCATCTTTCAAATGCTGACATGTATATTAAACAGCAATTGAGCAGTTACTGAAATTGATATATATATATATATATATATATATATATATATATATATATATATATATTAAATTGTTCCATTGTTGAACCTTTTCCAATCCTACAGTAAACGAAAACTGATGGGACATTATCAGAAAGATTTATATGTTGCATTTATTGAAACAAGCTTTAAAATGAAAGTTTTCTTGTGGAATTCCATACAGTAATCCTGTCTGCAGGTTTGAAGTTCCTCTTTAGGGAATGCTGTTAATAATGAGCAGAATAGGAAATTTATCAGGGATGTTATTTTATTTTAGCCACAAACAGCAAATAATTGTGATTTTAATGACAACCAGCTATTTTAGATGCATAAATCTAGACTGGCATAGGTAGTTAATAATAATTTTAATGGAGGGCTCCATTAAAATCCTTCCTAGAGGATTTCTCATCCTTGTCTCCTGCTTGTCTCTTGTTTAATATTATGAATCAGGGCAAGAATATATTACAGAAAAACAGCAGATCTATCCAGAGGAAATTCATGAGTTTTAGTGTTGTCAGACTGTAAGGAATTTAGCTGACTAAAGCAGTCATGAATAGTTGGTTGTTTTCTGTGACAGGTAAGTCCCGACAGCTGTTTTTTTCTTTATCTTATTTCTTTTGTGTTACGGATTTACTCCAGTTTTTTTTTTACCTCCATATTTATTTTTTAAATTATGAATTATGCATGTTTTGTGGTTGTGGTGGGGGCGTAAATAAGAATGCAACCAAACCAATCAATAACAGAGTTGTGCCTTTATGAGCGAGCCCCATCTGTGTATGCCCCCAAGTTCTTCTACATATTTATGTAAAAATATAACCCTTGAGCAACTCAGGGTTAAGGTTAAGACACAATGGTTGTAAGTGAGGTTTGAACCTGTGACTTAGTGGGGTTCTGGTTCATAGGCAAGTGTGTTACCCACTATGTCACTACCACCCTTTTTTAATATGTATGTAATATGTTGTTTTCTCACAATTACTAGTTTTAGTACTTAGCACTGGCCCTGAAACTACCAAAGAGCCAAAGTGACACATTAAGCAATATGCCATGAGTGAACAAACATTACATTCACACACATAAAACTCAAGGTTTTGATTTTCAGTCATTATTGATCACACTGCAGCATTTCACTGGAGGTCCTGCATTCTGCTGCATTTCTCTTGAATAACTGAAGGTGTGTGCCATCATCTTTTCCAGATGAGTGAAATTCAAGCTTCTCTCTCATGCAAAGAACCATAGGAAAGAAACATGTTATAATTTATGTGCTTAAACTTCACTAGCCGGTTTATATGTGTCCCTGCACTGTGCAAGTTATTGTAGAGTCTTTGGCATCACTACTACTGATGAGGCAATATAATATATGGTTATGTAGTACATCTACAGCACACCTGAATTATGACTGGGTACAGACAAAGAACACTTCGAGTGCTGAACACTCTGTCTCTTTATAGAGTGGCAGCATTAGCAAACAAACAACTCCTTGGGGAGTGTGAGTGTGTCTTATTAAGGAGTCTGCATGTGTTCATTCAAAATTGTCATAATGTTATTTAGCAACTTCTCTCTGTCACTGAAGAAAAGCAGTCAATATTTCATTGATGAGTCTCAGCTTGTTTAGGAAATCTTTGCCAGCATGTCCTCTGCATTCCCACTGTTCATGTTTCCAGTAGCTCTTAAAAAATTTACTTGAGAAACAGGTTTGGCAAAGAAGCATAGAGCAGAGCTGCACCTAAATAATTCTGATTCTAATTCTGAGTGGAAGGATAGACAGACATATTGGTCTTGCATCAGGACTTCTATCTACTGATGGCAAACATGCATTTATTGTTCTTGTTCTGAGAGGTGGTTTTATTATTTTATGCTGTCTAAAAAGGGTGCCCGTGTGTGCATGAATGTGCATATTTGTCAAATATCCTTGTAAACAAACCTTAGGAGGAACATAAATTTGCTATTTCTATTTCTATAAACTGTGCATTACAGAGACCAGTGTCAGAAAAAAACTGAATTAACTGTATTAACTCTATGAACCCTGCTATGCCTTTCCTTCCCACTTTCATGATGAACCAACACAAACACACACAAATAATCACACACACACGCACACACACACACAAACTAAATTTATTTCGGAGGACACAAATTGACTGTTTCCCCTGTTTTTTTGTTTATGTGCACACACACATATTAACAGCCTGAAGCAGACTTTATGTAATGGTAGTTAACAGTGTTTGTGTGAGCAAATAGATGAGGAGGTAAGAACAGTGTCTCAAGATTTCTGGCTCTTATTTACCCAGTTCCTGTTTGTATGTATATGTATATGTATATGGGCATATATAGCTGAAAAAAAGTATGGACATACACTGATGTATGCACTTACCTAATTTACACATTTTGATTTGTACTGGCCTGGCTTCTTTCATGTATACTAATGAGCAGCCTGTCAGCCTTCCTGCATTGTTAGGTGGAATTGTTCCACGACTCATATTTGTTGTGTAAGTGAGTCCATGGTTCAGTTCCACAGATATTATTTAATACATCTGTTCTGTACCTGAATATATCTGACTTGGGCCATGGACTAGCAGAGTGAGCAATTAATAAATATACAACAGAGATAATTTACATTGATATTAAGTAAAATGGCACAATGGTGTACCATCATCCAGCAACACCAGTCAGGAATATTTTACTGTCCACTATATCAAAAATGTGTGTGCATGTATGTGTCATGTCAGCATAAAGGTAATGGGCAAAGGCAATAAAATGAATGCTGTTACAGTCCAAAACAGTCCTCATTGGCATGTGTCTTAATAGTCAATTGTTGTTGGTCACAAGACTTAATAGTAGCCATTATGAGGCTGAGAGGTATAACAGAGGTGCAACAATGTAGTGTAGCCAAATAGATAAAATACTTTCATTTCATTGGTGTTTCATTGTTTTTTATCTTTTTAACAGAAATAAAACATTAATTGATGTTCAACTCAAAAATGCCATTGTCTCACCAACAGACTCACATAATTTGGATTCTCCATAAAAAAATCTATTTGCTCCACATATGTTGATTGCCTTCCACTCTAATGAATCACTCATAATGAATTTTCTAATGTTAGGAAAAAAAGAAAGTTTAGTAAAAAGAGCAATAAAACCCCACATCCTAGTTTCTTGGGAGGTACAACCTCTTAGAAAAGTTATTGTTGTGCAAATGTTTCAGACAGTAGTTTTCATATTTCCAACAGAAACCAAAAGTGTTCAGGAAGGGACACTCTAAAAGTGTAAAACAAACAAATTTGGTGAGATATTCAATTGGATCCAAGACTGGGCTCTGGATGGGCCACTCAATGATATTTACAGAGTATTTTGGCAGTGTGCTTAGGGTCAATGTTCTGCTGCAAGATATCCTGCTGAGTGCTCTAGAGCAGGTTTTCATCCAAGATGTCTCTGTACATTGATGAAGTCATCTTTCCCTCCATTCTGACTAGTCTCCTGCAGCTGCAAATGATGCTGCCACCACCATGCTTTACTGTAAGGATCTATTGGCCTGGTGATGAGCTGTGCCGGGTTTCCTCCAAACATGACACCTGGCATTCGCACCAAAGAGTTCAAACTTTGTCTCATCACACCAGAGAATTTTGCTTTTCGTGGTCTAAGAGTCCTTCAGGTGTCTTTTGCCATGTGCCTTTTGCTAAGTGTGTTAGATCAGGCCACTTTACCATACCTGGCTAATTGGTAGATTGCTGCAGAGATCGTTCTCCTTCTAGAAAATTCTCCTCTGTCCAAAGAGGACACCTGGAGCTCTGATAGAGTGACCATCAGGTTCTTGGTCACCTCTCTGACTAAGGCCCATGTCATGTCTGCAAACTGACAGGGGGAATATAGCGCAGAAATGGGACATACTGGAAAACAATGGTTTATTAAATGCAAATATAAAGGAAAGAAAACAGGCACAAGAGCCAAAAAAGTGGGAGAACAGAAACTAACCCGCAGGCGTGTGGCGATTGCCAGAACTGAAAACAGCACACAAGTCACACGGTCCACATGAATGTCGCAGCCCCGATCGGCTGCTCCACAGGTCCTTATAACTGGGCTCCAGCCATGTACCTAAATAGACACACATGTCCATGACTGGAGCCCTGCTGTCATGCAGTTTGGTGCCAGTTGCATTCCCAGCTGCACCCAATTGTGACAGCCCATCTTCCCTGGTCACTCAGCTAACATGGCGTGCTTTCTCAGTTTTTTTCATTTTTATACATTTGCCAAAACCTCAAGTAAAATATTTTCATGTTGTCATTATGGGGTGTTGAGTGTAGAATTATGAGGAAAAATGTGTTTAATCATTTTTTAAATAAGACTGTAACATAACAAAAAAGTTATGCGCTGTGAATATTTTCTGGATGCACTGTATTTCCAGTCAGAAAACAAAGCTGTGGAGACCTCAGAACCACCTTACCACTGCTCTGGTTCCTGTGTCAGTTTCTAATTTTGGAACCAGTGACCATAGAAAAAAACTTAGTGCCTATGCCCAAAAATACAATTCGGCCCACAATTTTGCCCCAAAACTTTGCTGGTCTAGTACCGTGAACCCGTAACATCAAGCGTTGTGAGTGAAGTGATTGGTAGCTTTAAAAGAGAAAATGTCCGGTAACGTGGAGTACTGAAGAAATCAAATCAAAAATTTAAAAAGTGCAGTAGAAGATAGTGTATGAAGAAATAAGGGAAAATGTTAAAATCACCAGTTTCACACGAACAACCAAACTGTCAATAAGCTAAAAGAAAGTAGAAAGACAACAGAGACAAAAAGAACAGGCTGTGTAAAAGTAGCAGTCCACAAGATTTCTATTACAATGAAATGGATTCGGTGTTTCCAGTCTAGCACCGGCCAACACCAGTGTAGTGGAAATGAGGTACAAGTGTTTTAAATGTATTAAACAGTCCCCTAAATCAAGTAAACTAACAGAATAACTAACAAATTTTACTTTGGCATTGATGAAAAAATAGAAAAAGTGTCCTATTCTATGCCTCAATTTGAACCTGAATTTTGGAAAAACTTCTGTCTTTGGACATGGCATGATTGTTTCGCTGCACAGGGAAGGCCTCTCACAACATGTCATCTCTGCCAAAGTTGAACACAGTAAGAGTCATTTCTTAAATATCAAATGGGAGACTCAACTGCACTCCAGTACATTCTATGGATTCTATGACTCAAATTAAGGCCCTTACTTATTATCACTGCAGCCCAATAACAATAAGATCTATATCTATAAACAGAACAAAAAACAAAAACACCTCCTCCCATGCCCCAAACTTGCCGGTTTGCACTTTGTTGGAGTAAAGTTTGATTCTCTGATGAAAACAGTAGACTGTATGGTCCTGATGGCTGCATTAATGGTATATTGTTACTGTCACTTTTAATTGCCTCTATTTTTGGTTGAACAATTTGCCTGTTTGAGTTAAAAAAAAGTTTTCAATACATTTCTTAACCACAGCTTTTCATCTCTTGCTCCTGTTTCTTTCAGCTTCTGGTTATGATGTATCTGTTCTATTATGGGAACAAAAAATTGGGACTAAAACATTCCTGTTTTACAACCTAAATTCCCATAACTATTCACGAGAGAGCGACTGCCGTCACATATACTGCTGATTGCAATTGTGAGCTGCACTCTTGACATGCAGGGGACATAAAATTCTTTAAGCAAGTGAGTGGGTGGAAATAAAGTGAAAAGGGATTATTTTTTATTCTTTCATATGTACACACATTATGTGTTGGGAAGGTTACTTTTAAAATGTATTCCTCTACAGATTACAGAATACATGCCCCAAAATGTAGTTTGTAGCGCATTCCCAAAAAATCCAACAATTGCCATAATATGAGGTGCTGCTTTTCTAATGCTAGCAAAAAAACAAACACTAAGTTTACAAAATAATGAGGTTACAAGCCTTATGAACAATACCAATATATTTATTATAAAAATTATTATAAAAATGCATTAATTATTTATGCCTCGCACTCATGCTGTACTTGAACATTCTGCGGAAACGTTTGGCACTATTACGCCCAGTATTACACGCACTATTACGAACACTTGTGCTTTCTCTGAAACGGGCAGATGGCTTTTGCGCACGCAGTTTAATCCATTTATTTCAACAAAGTAACTGTACTCTGATAATCTCTCATTTAAACAGCAAATGTAACGAAATACAGTTACTCATATTTTGTATTCTAAATACGTAACACTGGTACATGTATTCCTTTAATCCCCAAAACTGCACACATACACATATTTTGTTCTAGTTTTAATGATCTGCCATGGTAAATGTTTTGTCTGTGGACTCCATCTTGTGTGTTTCTCTCTAGAATTGCTGGCCATGATCTATTGGAGCTGCTTCACTTCTTGGGTGTGGGTGTAGCACAACATATTGTCCATAGGTATGGAAGTGTTCTCCCATGGGTGCAGGCCTGCAATAGACACATATATTGACATTGAACAGAATGATTGCCACTCTTACTACCATTGTGTCCCAGAGCACGACACTTAACCCTAAGTTGCTCCAGGGAGACTGTCCCTGTAACTACTGATTGTAAGTCTCTCTGGATAAGGGTATCTAATAAATGCTGTAAATGTCTATAATTACCCTTAATTCCTTATTATCACTTAAGTCCCATACTTAAACAAGGCACCATGGGAGTTTTCTAGACAGGATAACATTAGATGGCATCTTCCATCATTCATCCTTGTAATGAATGAAGAGCCAACTGTGTCCCTACAGAATAAAAGAGCATAGAGGTAACTCCCTCAAAGGCACAGTACTGTATTTATGTTTTTAGATGTATGTAGCCCAACCCTCATGTATGGCTCACCACTTTCCCTAACTCCTTAGCACTCATCTGTATTCCTCTTGTGTTTGTCTTTGTAAGCTAACATCTGATATGCAGCACAGATCCATCAGTATTACAAGTGGACACACCCCCTGTCTGTACTCCTCTCCTCCCTTTTTATTGTATTATGAAAAATGAAGAGTGAAAGAACTCATGAATTAAACATCTTTATCATGGTTCTTCCTCATCAGGTATTCAATAGTTGGGGTCTCTCAGAGAAAAGGAGAAAAAATGTGGGCGTGTATGTGAAATAGAAATAGAGAACTGTTTGGAAGGACTGGGCTAAATAAAATACATGCAATCTTTGAACTATTATGTCTTTTATGTGGAGGACTGTGACGTTATCTTGATGCAGCACTTTACTTCCCCACCCCTTTTGGGAAGGATTGTGTCAGGATTGACCTTCTGTAGTGAAAATTAAGGGTGCTTTCACACATTTGTATGTTTGCTTTGGTCCGAATCAGTCAGTGAATTTTAAACATTGTATAATTTTCCTCTTTGGTTTCCTTTCACACAGGGACAAATCCAAGTGAACCAAAATGTGTTGCTTCAAATTACACAAGAGCTTTCTGTTTGCTGATTAGTTAGATGTATCGCTGCAGGAACAACAAATTTAATCTCTAAATTCTAAATATTTTTTATCAGTGGTTCTAATATGGCGTCATAGAAATTTACCCATCATTCACTGTTCTCAAATCATATGATAGCATTTGATCCTGTTCTGGGTTGGTACGCATTCTCATCAGGCTAACTGCACCAGAGTTCGCAATTTGATTTTGTGGTTTGTTTTGATCATACTTGAGTGTGATTGCTTTGTTCACAACGAACAAAAACGAACTGCACCAAGAGGACATATAAAGTTCAGTTTGATTCAAATGCACGAAAGCCTGTATGTGTGAAAGTCCTTCCAGCATTTCATGTATAACCCTAAAATAACAAATTGTAATATGGAATTGAGCTGCAGTACAAACAAAGTTGGGTGGTCAAATTATGCAGGGAAAACCAGACATAGATGCAATGTGATGTGCCTGTGCTTTTAAGCATTAATTCAATGAGAAGTTGAATGGACTACTCGATAAGCAACTCATGTACACCACAATCAAAATATTGCCTGAATTAGAAGGAGGTCAGTATTCAGAATTTGGTGCACATGTAAACATATTTGTTCAGCCAATGGAATATTTATTGACTTTATTTCTATCCTTTCTTTGATTTTGGTCAAAAGGTAAATGACTCTTCTGTATGCTAATGGACATGAACAGAGACTAATAATGTATAACTAATGCCTATATGCCACAACGACCTGTGCAGGTACACTTTCATTAAGTCCATATGCTTCTAAAAGAATGCTGAGTAGCTGAGCACTGTGGATCCTTAATTAACCCACAGAGCTCTGATCACTCCATTAGCAGTCAAATGGAATACAAATCTCAAAAGTCCTAGGGACACAAAGGACAAATAAGAGGCATGGTGGCTGATATCCATTAATGTTTATACCTGGAAGGGAATAATGAAAGTAAATCTTGGTTAAGAAAGCCAAAATGTAATTACCAAAAAATCCAGGAAAGCAGACTGTTCAATTACTTCTGAGAGACCAGGTACAGCAACATGATGCAGCAATTGATGTTGCTGATGCAGCCATAAACATTTTCTAGGTATTTATGCAGCTGCTTAAACATTAACAACTGTTTATACACTGACGTCTATGCACATTTGCTTTAACAACTTCAAGTTGCAATAGGGACCACAATCAAGTGGAGTACTTGCTAGAAATGTCTAATATGGGGTTAAAATATGAATTACTCCCAGACACTTCAGAACTATTTTGGCAACATTCTTGGGAGCCTCTTGAACAAGCTCTTAAATCAGCTCAAGATCTCTTTGACTACTGGTGCTTTTAAAATTCAAATAGAACCATTGCTCCATAGCCATTCTACTGGAAGAAGAAAGCATAACCTTACAGTTTCACTTCATACCTTATTATCAGTTTCTTATCAGTTTCACCCCAACACCCTATGGCTTTTTTCTTATCCTGCTCTTGATATGTCTCTACCTTCTCCACCATGCTCATGGTGTACAGTCTTAAGTTTTGAGAATAACACAATAACTGGTTTTCACAAAGTTTCCTGCTTTCATTTTTATAATGGCAATTTGCATATACTCCAAAATGTTATGAAGAATGATCAGATTAATTGCAAAGTCCGTCTTTGCTTTGAAAATAAACGTAATCCCCAAAAAAACATTTCCTCTGCATTTCAGCCCTCCTACAAAAGGAACTGCTGAGATCATTACAGTGATCCTCTCATTAACACAACATCATTCTATCATGCTGATTGAGTTAGAAGAGCCGACTGGATACTTTAAAAGGAGGGTGATGATTGAATTCATTGTTCTTCCATTGTTAACCATGGTTACCTGCAAGTAAACATGTGCAGTCAATGTTGAAGCAGCTTCACGGACAAGGATACCGATGCTACTAAGATTGCCCCTAAATCAACCATTTATTGGATCATCAAAAACTTCAAGGAGAGAGGTTCAACTTTTGTGAAGATGGCTTCAGGGTGCCCAAGAAAGTCCAGCAAGCGCCAGGACCGTCTCCCACTGATGATTCAGATGCAGGATCAGGGTGCCACTAGTGCAGAGCTTTCTCAGTAATCTCAGCAGGCAGGTGTGAGTGCATCTGCATACACGGTAAGATGAAGACTTTTGGAGGGTTGACTCAGTTAAAGTCAGGTGCAGTGAAGTTAGGTTGATAAAGCTTGATATTCAGTTAAAATTAAATATAATTTGTCGATTAATTTCTGTATTTAAAAAATATAAAATATTTATTATGTAGGTTTTATTATGCTCTTTAGTCCCTGATACAGTATGTAGCAATGTGTGTTATCAGATATTTCCAATAAGTAACTTTAACTTTTCAGGCAATGTTATCCTGTCTTTTTTTTATTATATTTATTGAGATAATTTTTCAATTTACAGACAAACAAGAAAAAACTAAATCACAAAACAAAACACATCTCCTTCAAATAGATTAAATTCAGCAGTCAACCACATCATCCACATCATGTGCAAAGGCAGGAAACTTCAAAAATAGATTTTTACTCAATGTAACATTGTGAATAATAATGACAATAAAGATACAAATATTAATATATAATCACCTAGGCAAGAGTGATAAGGGAAGTGGAAATAAAAATAGAGAACAAATAGGTTTGCAAATGTCAGCACTATCAGGAACTTTAACAAGAGATTTAGAGAGACAGAAAGGAAAATAAATAATAAAATTAAACTAAAAGTGTCACATGATTCCATCATGTGACCGGGAGTAACACGGAAACGAGGTAACGTGACTCCTATATATTAGGCTGGAGAGCAGCTGCCAATTGCTCAGTCATTGAATTACGCACGCCATTCGACTCGGCCCCGAAAACCTTCAACCCAGTAAGACCGTACCTGTCCTCTCTGTTCTGCTGACCCGCGAACTCCTTCCTGTCACCCTGTCCTGCCCTGTCTTGTGTCTTAATACGCGAACGACAACATCAGTGTGGTGTTGCGGCTCGCGCCGTCCACGTTCGCAGATTAAACGCGGAGGAACTTACCTGCCTCCCTGCGTCCCGCCGCACCAAGGTCTCTCGTTTCCTCCTACACGTCTCTCTCGTTCTGGTCCCGGTTCGCGTTACAGAATAACTGAGCCCGAATTACGCGCTTCACAACTCGCTGCTTTGTGCGATCGAATAGCGCGGCAGGAGAATCTTTTTGGAAGTCTGTCGCAGGAGGTTCGCTTCCTGCGGCAGCGCGTTCATGAGATGACTGCTGCGCACCGAGAGCAGGAAGCGGCGAGCGTGGCGCAGAGCCCTCGCCCCCCCGCGGTTGGAGCGCTGGAACGGGACCGAGGGGAGCGGCGAGGTGCTCCTCACCGCTCTCTCGTTGATTTTCGAGCTGCAGCCTAGCCGCTACCCCAGCGCCCGGTCCCGCATCGCCTTATTACTAACCCGGCTCGTTGGTTCCGCAGCAGAGTGGGCGGCTGCGCGAATTAGTTCCCCCAGTTCTGCGTCTCTCTCATATACCGAATTCGTGGAGGAATTAAAAATCACCTGCGCCAGGGTACCTCATCGGTCAGCCAGTTTACCACCAGATTCCGGACCCTGGCTGCAAAGACTCCGCTGGGCGACCACGCCCTCCGGATGATGTACTATGAGGGACTGGCCCCACGAATTCGTGGTGAGATGGTCAGCCGGGAGATGCCAGCAACGTATGAGGCCCTCATACAACTCGCGATGCGGATTGATCGCCACCTGCTGGCACTCCCGAAAACTGCGGCCCCCACTCCGACCCTGCATCAGACCCCTCGACCGCCTCTATCACCACCTCAGCCCATCGTCACTCCTCCAGACCATAGGGGGGAACCCATGCAGCTGGGACGGACAACCCTCACGCCTGAAGAGAAGCAACGGCGTTTTCGGGAGGGTTTGTGTGCATACTGCGCTTCCCCCTCACACATCCGCCTGACCTGCCCTATTCGTCCGGGGAGACGGGACACCCAGCAGATCAGCACGGCGCGGCCATCTAGGCCCCTTCCTCCACATCTGATGCCACCGACCTCCTGACTCACTCTCCCGGCCGTCCTGGAATGTAATCAGCGAATCATCTCCACCACAGCCTTTGTGGATTCCGGGGCGGCTGGAAATTTCATAGACCACTCCTTCATCCGACAACATCACATTCCCCTGGAACTCCTCCCAAGTCCTCTCACAATCACCTCCGTGGATGGTCATCCTATCTCCGCAGGACCCATCATTCACCGCACAGTCCCTCTTCATCTCCGGCTCGACTCTCATGTGGAGAAGATCCAGTTTTTAGTGACCAATATTATCACCTCACCACTCCTCCTCGGGTTCCCCTGGCTGTCCCTCCATGAACCCCACCTTTCCTGGTCATCGGGCGTGGTGTTGGAGTGGGGAGCGCACTGCCATCGCCATTGCCTTCTGCCACAGCCCTCCCTGTCTGCCTCCTCAAACCCAGAACCGACCAGTCTTGCCCTAGATCATGTCCCCTCCTGCTATCACGACCTAGTGACCGTCTTCAGTCCCGCCAAAGCTGCCCAGCTGCCTCCCCATCGACCAGGCGACATGGCCATTGACCTGCTGCCAGAAACCACTCCCCCGAAAGGACATCTCTACTCCCTCTCGAAGGCAGAGCAATTGGCCATGGAGCGGTTTGTGGCAGAGGCGCTTCAAAACGGCACCATCCGCCCATCGACTTCCCCGGCCGCGGCAGGGTTCTTCTTTGTGACCAAGAAGGATGGTGGCCTGCGACCGTGTGTGGACTATCGTGGACTCAATAAAATCACAGTCAAAAATCGAACACCTTTACCTCTAACCAACACCGCCCTTGACGCCCTCTCGGGAGCCAAATACTTCACGAAGTTGGATCTCAGGTCGGCCTACAATCTGATTCGTATCCGAGAGGGCGACAAGTGGAAAACCGCATTCATCACCCCCACTGGTCATTTTGAATCCCTTGTCATTCCATTCGGCCTATGCAACGCACCCGCCGTCTTCCAGCAGTTCATCAATGATACTCTCAAGGACATGCTGGGACGGTGGGTGTATGCCTACCTGGACGATGTACTAATTTACTCACCCACTCTGGAATCCCATATTCAACACGTGAGAGCAGTACTAAAGAGATTGCTCGCCCACCGACTGTACTGTAAGCTGGAGAAATGCGCCTTCCACCAGCGCTCCACCACATTCCTGGGTTTCACCATCTCGTCCCAGGGTGTGGCCATGGAGCCCAAGAAGCTGGAAGCAGTGGTGTCGTGGCCCCTACCCACGATGCCTGCGTCCCGCCGCACCGAGGTCTCTCGTTTCCTCCTACACGTCTCTCTCGTTTTGGTCCCGGTTCGCGTTACAAAAAGTGGTGTATTAACACCTACACTACGACTACAAGGTTTCAAGTAGTGTTGCAATTATCATAAATCTTTAACAGGAGATTGAAAAGAGGCCTCCAAGAAGTTTCAAACAGATCTATATTTCCAGACATACTATATCTAAGACTTTCTACATGAAGGGTGGAGGAAAGTTCAGACAACCAGATCTTGAATAGTGGCCTTGATAGTGGCCTTATTTTTCCGGATGCAAAGGATAGATTTTTTTGCAATCATCATACTGTACTGTAGGGGCACTGAAGCATTATTAAGATGCTGCAAGGAGACTGACCAGCCCAGAACAGCAGTTGCAGGATCTAAGTGAAGCTCACAAGCATAAACTTCTGACCAGATTTCACTGATTTAAGGGCATGCCCAAAAAAGATGACTAAGCGAACCCTCTGCAGAGTCACACTTATTGCAGAGAGAGGAAATAGTGGGATAAAAAGTATTAAGTTTAACCCTAGAGTAGTGTAATCTATGCAACACCTTGTACTTAATAAGTTGGTGTCTAACGTTAATCGAGCAGGTGTATATATTTTAAAGACACCTTCCCAGTCTTCCCTAGAAACATTTAGATATTCTACAGTATGTGCATTAAATCCCCATATAAATCCCCCTTATGCTAACATGCAAATTTTTAAACATGCTCCAAACGACACCAAATACCCGCGCTCCTATGAAAAACGCCTGGACAGGCCCATCAAAATTTCCTCTGGAATTTTCAGTTCTAGTAATAAGTTGAAATCAGATTATTATCAGATGTGTGTTTACAGTGGTTGGCAAAGTATTAAAGTGGGATCATCAAAATTAGGTCCATACACATTCAGCAATGTGACATGAGTTGAGGAAAGTAGACCTGATACAAATACATAACGACCATTAGGATGACTGGTACTCAATATGAGCTTAAAAGGGATAGATTTACGAATTAAAATAGCTACCCCTCTGACCTTGGATGAAAAAGAAGACTGGAATACCTGAGAGATCCAACTGAGAGAATCCAAATCGCATACCGGCCTCCTTTAGCTTCTTTTTCACTCTGTCAAATGCCCTCCGCTGAGAAAGTACCTCTGCCGTGAAGTCCGGGAAGATGGAGATGAGTACTCCAAATTTTAAAGGAGCATGTTGGCGCGCTAGTTGCAGTATCATCTCTTTGACCGGATAATGATGTATCCTCGCAATCATGATTCGTGTGCACAGTCAACTCTAATCCGTTTGGGAAAGTCCTCAGCACCCAGGAGTTTCGGGATGAATTGTTCCACAAACGCGATTGGACGACCAGCCTCCACGTTCTCAGGTAACCCAACAATCTTGATATTCACCCATCAAGAACGACCCTCGAGATCGTCCAATTTAGCACACAGGGCCTTGTTAACTACGAGAGTTTCCAGACAGGAAGTCTCTAGGTCAGAAATGAAGGCTTCATGCTCAGCTTTAGCTCCCTCAAGATTAGCAATACGCGAGGTAGTTTCAGAGAGCGTAATTTGGAGCTGAGATAAAGTAGCTTCCATCCAGTTTAATCTGTCATTCATAGTTTGAATAGCCGATAGAATCACAGTTGAATCTGTGCTGCGCAAGTATCGCCATCCGCCTCACTTTCATTAGACGGCGGTTTCTCGGCCTGCTGTTTACCTGAGGAAGTCGGTGAATCCCCTTTCTTGAGTTTAGCCTTCTTCATTTCACTGCTATATAGTTGCGAACAAACTTTCACAATGAAAATAGAAGAAAAAACACAAGTTTGTCGAGGTTTTGAGGGAGCACTCTAAATTTACATCCACACCATGTGATGCTCTCTAGCCCCCCGTAGAACCTGGTTTTAATATGAATTCAAAGCTCAAATGTAACTATCCATAGTTTTCACCTGCACACTTTTCACATGAGCTATGGTGAGAGATGGTTACGCATTTACCCAGGGAGAGATGTCAGAATGCTGTTCAATCTTTAGACTCTTTAACAGATTGCACTCCACATCTCCTTTGCAATTAACCAATAGGTAAATTTTCTCATAGGCATAATGCACTTCTTTGACTGCCATCTTTGACTGCCTTTTGAGATGCAAAAATTCCTAACACTCATTCACTTATTCATAGATACATGGCAGTATCAGTTTCTTTGTCCTTAACACCCCTCACACATACACACACACACACACACAATGCAATGCATTGTGATGCAGACATAGACTATTCTGTATTGATTCAGTTGCTTTTCTGACAGTGGCATAAAAATTTCATACACACTCTCAACATCACATTTCCTACACTCAGATGAAACACCCAAAACTCTCAAATTAACAGCTTCCGCTCCCTTCTCTCCACATCTCTCGGCATACCTCAACCAGTTCTGTCGTGCCCGCCCCCCTCATGTCCAGTGACAGCACTTGTATCACTGTCTAATAGTTTCAGAAGAGTAAGGGCTTGGTTGGGTAGGTCAACTGGAGGCTGAGTCAAGTTAATCCTGAGAGTCCATTAGGACAGAGGAAATAGGGAAAGAGATTGAAAGAGAGTTTGTGGATGACTCATCACTCACTCTCTACTCAAAATGATGGAAAGAAGAAGAGTGGATGAGAGGAGAGGGTCCTCACATGATAGTTGTAGATAGGAGGAGGTTTAAGTGGCTGTGGCTCTCAGATGATCTTCATGTTGATCTCAGCTCTTCATCCAAATTGCAGTCTACCACTGAGCCACATGGCCACTTCAGGAGTTGCTCTTGACTCAATAGCTATTTTTTTTCAAGTATATGAATAATATTTACTCTCCCCCACATGTATTCATGTGTTTGGGATCTGTTTTATCTAGTAGAGAGAGCCTATGAGTGTGAATTAGCTTCTGGATGAATGAAACATGCAACCTTCACAGTCTTTGAAAGTGAAAGCTCATATTTTTCTAAGTAAGCAATACTGTGCCACACTTGGCCATGTTTTTCATGCCATTAAGAATTGACAAAAGGTGTCAGTGAATTATATGTGAATCTTGTGTTTGTCTTGCTGTGGGCTTGACCCTTCTCTGGGTGAGTCCCCACCCTGCACCCAATGAACAGGGATGGAATTGGAGTTATGGATAATGAGTGAGTGCAACAGAAAAACAAGGCTATTTTTATTGGGAAGGATATGGTATGCAAGGCAGAATGGCTTGGAGCATAATGTCAATGGTTTTAATATCATAAAACACTTTTTCTTGTTCTGCACTGCAGAAAACATATTCTGCTTTTGGTTCAAATCTGTATGTATGTATAGTATAGTATGCTGCATCAATCAGAATAGACCAACATTATTTGCATCACTTACAGTACCCTGAGGAGAAATGTTTGTGTCACTCAGGCCTGGCTTGTTGGTTCATTATTGGGGCAACAGTTCACAGGTCAGGAAAAGCTGCTGAATTAGCTCTACCTCTGGGACTGCACTGTTTGATGTAGTTTGATGTAGGCCTGAACTATTCAGCAACAGTTCTTGCTTTTATTGTTATTCTTTACATACTCATTTTCACACTTTTTGTCTCAATTTCTTGCTATGTGGCCTTCAGACCTTTTATCATACCATTATTCCTATGAGACAAGTGTAAAATATACTCAGACAGTGGTGGCCTAGCAGCAGACCACTGAGGTACCATGCCCACTTCTCAGAGAACACATTTTGTTGTGTGCACTGTAGAGGTGTGAGTCTTCACTGGTATCAAAACTCAATTCAATTCTGATTATCAATGCCTTGATATCAATGCATCCCATATATTTTCTATATTGTCAATTGCTGTTCAAATACAAGAGTTAACATTACATTTACAATTACAGCATTTATCAGACGACCTTATCCAGAGCGACTTACAATCAGTAGTTACAGGGACAGTCCCCAGTGGAGCAACGCAGTGTCTTGCTCAGGGACACAATGGTAGTAAGTGGGTTTTGAACCTGGGTCTTCTGGTTCATAGACAAGTGTGTTACCACTAGGCTACTACCACCCTAGTTAAGGTCCTGTGTGGATGCTACACCTGTGTGATTTGCTACAATGATCAGAAAAAACGGCGTACTGAGTCCACGCTCACCTTGTAACAGTTATATATGCAGGTAGTACTCCTTTAAATGCACACGGCACTATGCTGTGGGCGGGGTTAGTCATCTGCTCTGGTCCTGATGCAGATCGCCCAAGCAAAGGAATCAAGCAAACTGGTCCAAGCTCATCTGGTCCCTGAAGCCTGGGACTAAGCACAAAAAATATGTGTGGTCTTCCAAACTCCCGGTGAGACAATGTCATGCTGTAGATCACTGAACACTGAGATACAGTAAAGATCAGCTTTTCCGCCATTCCCGCTTTGTGTGTATATTTCAACAGGACAGATGGAACACTCTCCTGCTTTGATCTTATTGGTCGCGCTAAAATACATCACGGTGCGCAGCGGTCAAAGTTCAACTTTGACCGTGTTCTGAGAACAGGGCCGTAGAGTGCAGCGCCACATGAAATTTTTAATGCCACTGTCAGAAAAGCAACTGAATCAATACAGAATAGTCTATGTCTGCATCACAATGCATTGATTATATGATTAATTCCAACACCCTTAATGCACTGTGTGCTGTATCACAATGACAATTACCTTGTCATTTGCCAGAATTCCAAAGTTTAAGAGTTTAGTATTTCTTATTTGTTAAATGTGGCTCCAAAAGTAGTGTTCTCCGTGGCCTGAAAAATACATACAGAAATTACACTCCCCTTTTGCTCACACACTCCATGCTCATGCAAGTTCATGCAACTCAGCATCCTAAAACATGTCTGTCCCTCCAAGTAAGAAAATGTCAGATACAGGAATCCTGACAAAACCTATTGCCTTTTTTTTTTTTTTTTTGCTGTGCTGTCCTTGAGCTCCACGTACACTCACAAAGAACAATAGAAAGGGAAAAAAAGATTGAGTCTTTAGCCTTGGTGCAGTTTCTGAGCTTCTGTGTAACTTTGAAGCTCTTACTGACTGAATAATTGTGATAAAAAGATTTCAGGTAATGCAAACTATACTGTATAAAAACTATACTGTATAAAACATATACAATATAGTGTGTATGGTACATGCAGAATAATTTTGTGATATGTGTTCACCACACATCGTTCACTGGTTTATTTACAACCCAGTAATTTGATGGATTACAAGAAGGACAAAAACTGACAGTTAATTGATTGAAAGATTAGATGTTTATTGACATGTCAGAAACATGCAAGGTTTGATTGTTATCGTTGATATTTGCCCAAGAAATAAACCAATTGCCTGACTAATAAAATCATCTTTATTGACCTCTGCACTCCTCTCTGAACCTGCATTTGTTAAACCTGCCTTCATCCATTTCCTGGCCATGTTTCATTATCTCTTTTGACTGCAGGTAATCCAGTGTGGCAGCCATTATGACTTTCCCTGTGGACATGACTTGTCTTTTGGCACCAACCTTTAAAAGGGTCTTCATGGAAGCTGAGTGGTTCTTTAGCATTTAGCATTCTGGACATGCCATGCCAGATCCCCACCTGGGGGGTCTGAGTAAGAATGTATTAGGTCAGGATTAGTAGACCAGCTCTGAAATGTGCTGGGTGTCAGCTATGATTACTGCACACTGTCCATCAAGGTTACCACTCTTGCTGCTTTGTGCCTCAGCCTTAGTAAAAACCTATTTCATTACTAGACAAAGGAACCAGTTTTCGCATACCATTCCCCCTCCCCCAGAATGTCCTTGGCCATCTCAACACACAACATTGTTGTACAAAGGCACAATTTTTTTCTCCTTTCATTAAGGTTTAATCTATGTCTCTAGGATTAATGAAAAAAATAATAGCAATGATGCATTATTAAAATAAATAAATGCATAATATATATAATATAATTTATGCTCACATTATGCTCAATTATTATGGTTTGCCCCAACTTTAGGTGGAGGTCATGTCTGTCATGATCCCGTCTGGAAGGGGCTTCTCTGGGTCAAGGATTTGGACCGGAGGTTCATGTTTGGCTTGTGTTGCCAAGTTGATTGTCTTCACCTGTGTATGATTGCATAAAGCTACCCTGTTCGACTGTTTGCTGTTGGGTCATAGTTTGGTGATGTTTTCTTGGTCTTGTGTTATTCTAATAAACCCGTTTCGTGATGTCGTGTTTATGCATATTCGTTCCTTGCCATGTCCAGTCAGCGTGACAATGTCTTTAATCAGACAGGGTGTGTTGGAGAAATATGTGGAACCTGTTCTTAAATGGATCAATAGTAGATTTGATTGCAGCTGATATGATTTGTGTCAAACATACCCTGGTCTCAATGCTACAGTTCAGATATTAAAATTGGGCCGCATTAATAGCAGTAGCAATGAGTATTATATGTTGTAGTGTATGGGAAGAAAGTAAGGCATGGAAGGTTTTTTTTGACCCAGCTAGTTGATGGTCACATTTTTTCAGTCACCATTCAGAGTGCAGTATTTGCTTTTTGATATTATTATGAATAACAAATGACTCAATCTCATTACCACAATGCAGGGAATAAAATTAGGAATGAAGCTGGCTTGTGTTGGTTAGTTTGAATTATCGTCCCTGATTTCACCAATAGAATACAGTGATATCTGTGTGTGTGTGTGTGTGTGTGTGTGTGTGTGTGTGTGTTCATATTACAAGCTTTCTATAATCTATGCAGGACTTCAAGGATGGTTCTTAGTTTGAATTTATCTTAATCAGTTATTTTCCTAGCAAAGTTTGTCAGCTTTGAGCATTGTGCCAGGGTCAAGGAATAAATTATACCACGAAAACCAAGGCAGTTGGCATTTCACATATGCAGATCCATGCTAGTGCTGAATTTAATTAGAAAAGGGAAGTTCAGACCACCTTGACAGCTGAGAAAACCATGTGCTGTGCTGCCGTGTTTCACAATGACACCACTTCACTTTCACTTAACACTGCAAACCTGTGTGTCAAAGGGAAAAAAAACTAATTAAATGCATTTCTCAAATATGAAAGTGAAAGTGCAGTGATTGTCATTGTGATACACTGCTGCGCAGCACATGGTGCACACAACGAACTAGATGCACTAGATAATCTATTAGTGTGAACGCCAATTGTATTGCCTCTTTAATCAGTGCGTCTGATTTTTCAGATTTACTAATATAATTGAAAGGGGTTTTCTAACAAAAACCCTTGTGGTAATGGATATATTCCATCCTTTCAGGTACCATAGAGGGTTTCATTCATTTCCAGTTACCAAACCCGTTTTGAGGCATTTTAAGTCTTTTTAATGGACCAAATAATTGTTTTCATTGTAGTTTTTTTTCTTTATTACTAGAAAAGGTCTGAGGCAAATTGTCTTGAGCCTTGTAAAATACTGGAAATATTGAAATATAAGTCATTATTCATAGTCACTCAGAACAGCTTCTGTTGGTAAACCCGGAGGTATACAGAACCTGGCCTTAAAGAAAATGCTGATTCTAGTCACTGTCTCACTGTCTGCAGTGATTGCAGTTACACAGTAAATGCAACATTAAATTAGCATTATCTTCAACTGAAGCTGTATTGATAAGACAAAAACATGTGTAAGCGCATGAATGCAAACTCCCAGAAAAATGAATGGACAAAATAACAAAATAAATGGACCATATCATTGTTTTCGCTCAACTGCAGAGACATGAGACAGAAATAAAAAGTCAGAAATAATAACAAATAAATTGTAAGCATTTCTTTGTTTATGTATATCCTAAGAGCTATGTCTATTTTAGCTTGCTAAAAGTAGATTTCGTAGCCATAACCTGCACGTAGCCTAGAAAGATAGCACATTTTTCTACAGTTCTGTTTATCTGGTGTTTAGGTGTTTAGGTTTTGGATAAGACTTATTCTGTTCTTATTCCTTCTTTGACAGTCATCTGATTTGCCTTCTCAAGTTAATTTCAAGTTAGATTGTACCAGCATGGCTTGCAAATTTAGTGTAGTCTGCATAAGGTGGGTACAAAATATAATTATTTGCCACTTATCACTCTTTTTTTGGTCTTGTTTATGCTTATTGTAATTTTAAGCATAATTTGCTTATGCTGTCTGAATTCAACATGGCAGCACAGGAAAAACAGGCACACAATGAGACGTTGTGATGGAAAGCGATGTCCCATGGTGAATTTGGAAATGCCTTGGGGGGCTGACAATACCCCCTTTGTAAAGCAAGTGTTGTGTGAGCCACTGCCTTTACCTGTGAGACCTTCATGTTCAGTAAGTTTAGAAGTAAAAAAAGTTTTGTTTATTCATTCTGGTGTTCAAGCATTGTTTTCCCACAAATCACAAGACACATGAATAAGAAGCTGGATGTTGTAAAATGTTGTCTACCAGAGTAACCATTGTGGAAGCTCTGTACAGACAGAAAGTGTGGACTCAGAGTAGGTTTTTTTTTTTTCCTCGATTTTTTCTTACTATAAAACATCTGTGCCAATTTTGTGAAGCAGGGCTTTTTGCTACAATGATCCGACTAAAGGACACAGAAGTATTTTTTTTGAGACAGCTATTTGTCTTGAGCCTTGTAAGATATTGGAAATGTCTTCTCTGTGTGTGTGAGTGTACCAATGTATCAGTGCCACATGTCATATTCCTTCACCCTACCATGAAAATAAAAGGCAGAGGTTAGACATTTATGGTATTTTTCAGTGCAAGCCTTTGTTTGTTCCCCAGGTGTCACTTAAAACAGCATAATCTAAAGGATTTAAATTTTATATTATTATATTCATGTATTTTATTAAAATATTCTAGTGTTTGCTGAGAGAATGTTCAACAAAGACAAACACATGCACAATATGATTTTAAACAAAGCATTCTGATGTTTACATCCTTATTGTAGGCACATTGTCTTATTTATGCCATGGAATGACTGTAGGTGGACACAATGGTGTACCTTACCTGGACCACTTTTGGTATCTAATGCCCACTACAGAGCAGGAACATCCAGATGCTAGGCTTACTTCAATATGCTACAAGCCAGCCACCTTAGCGCCACAATTTGGCTTTGTTAAACTTTTTTCAGTTTGCCATAAATCAACTTCAACGACACATGTTATGTTTTCCACCAAGTGTCCGCCTAATGTTTTCCACCAAGTGTCAACTGGCATTGTAATGAGACATCAAATTAATGTTAACTTTATCAGGGGCTAATTTTATGGTTGATGTATGTATAAAACTGAAGTTCTTTGTGCTTCAGGGAATAAGCTATGAAAAACATCAAATAGAAGGGATAAAGAGAGAGTATTTCAGAATCAAGTGAAAAGTGACCTGACCATTGTCTTTCCGTCTCAAGGGAGTAATGGCAGATAGAAAAATAGCTGATGGCTGGTTGCTGTTCATGCTTTTTCTTTTTTGCTTTTCCACCCTGGGGTGTATTGTGCCATCCATTACCCTTTGGAGGTCCAAAGGTGATGGGTTTTTTAAATGTGTCATGACGGCGAGCTGACGGGGGAAGGGAGCGCAGAGATAGGACATGATGGGAACAAGAATTGTATTAATAAACAGGGGCCCAAAAACAGGGTGAATAATGGAGAGAACAAAAACTAGCCCGGAGGTGTGTGGCTCAAAATAAACATACATCGTTGCCAGGTGAAGTTCACAAAAATGCAGAGGGGCGGAGTCAGAGGCTTTTAACAGCTGTCAGAATTAGCTACAGCCAGCAACCTCACCTGGAGCCGATCCTGACAGAGCCCCCCCTCCAAGGGCTACATCCTCGGGGCCACAGCAGTACCATAAGTGGAGGCGGCGGGACAGACGGCGGCAAGCACAGGGCTCCTGCCCTGCAGTGTTTTCCCTTGGAGGACCCGGTCCCTCAGGCTGGCTCCTCAATGTGGTACGGCATGGCGGACCCAGTCCCTCAGAGTGGCTCCCCGGTGTGACCCTGCATTCCGGGCCCGGACCCTCAGGCTGGCTCTCCGACGTGGTCCGGCATGGCGGCCCAGACCCTCAGACTGGCTCCACGGCTTGGTCCGGCATGGCCCCGGACCCTCCAACCTGCACACATAAATGCGGGCCTTGATGGAGATGGTGGTGGGCGTGTGGTGTGAAGGGTAGTGGACATCCACTACAGCATGCGGGAGCACTCGGCTGGGGAACGTCCGGGCAGAGGGAAGGCGGGTCGACGACCAGACCTGGAGAAACGGATTCCCAGCAAGGCAGTCCCAGCAGCGCAGTTGTTGGCTGGCGACCTCCCGTCACCCTGTTCCACCAGCTTACCCCCATGTTGCAGTCTTCCTCCTTGCTGTTCCGCTCTCTCTCGTGGTCCTCACACCACTGGAAGTGCCGACACCATTGTCCTCGCTCCACCCACTCACCCACCAACGTTGCCGCTTCCGGGTTTTGCTGACTCTCCAAGGGTTGACTCTGCAGTTCTCTTCCTCTGCTTCTTTCCTCTGCTTTTTTTTTTCGGTGAGGGACAGCATTCTGTCACGATGGCGAGCTGATGGGGGAAGGAAGTGCAGAGATTGGACTTGATGGGAACAAGGATTTTATTAATAACTGAAACCAAAACCAGCACGATGGCTGAAAACAGCGGAATAAAGGGGAGAGCAGAAACGAGCCCGCAGGCTTGTGGCGATAGCCAGAACCCAAAACCCCAAATAGGAACAGGTCAAGTTTACACAGAGTCCACAAAAATGCCGTCCCTGCAGAGGGGCGGAGTTGGAGTCTTTTAACAGCTGTCAGAATTGGCTACAGCTGGCAAACTCACCTGGAGCCAATCCTGACAAAATGTTCTTTTTACCTCAGAAAAATTGCTGTTTTGAGAGACTGCAATAAAACAAATATATTTAAATAAATACTTAATTTAAGTATTTTCTTACATACAAGAACATAACATTTGCAAACATAATGCTAAATTTAGAGAAATGCATGCTTTAAGTATATGTCTTAAGAGGACAGCAATAACCCCAATTGTGGTATCTACTGCCAGGAATTATAGATAGTGTGTACTGTGAAGTAAAGTGATTGTCATTGTGATACACAGCAGCACAGACCTGCCTCATCTTATTTTCATCAACCCCTGGTCCAGAACCAACTCTTTAAATTGACCATACCATTATAATTTTAGTGGCATCTAAGTTGGAAATGCATAAAGTTGGAAATATAAACCAGCATACTCCTGGTAAGAAGCAGAAAGGACTCAATGTTCAAACCAATAAACTTAAACTTGGCATGACCCAATCATTGTACATAATTTTTTTTCCATGTCAAAATTGAATGATGGTGCTTGTACATACATAAACACATGAATGCAAATTCCCACAAAAATGACCCTGATCAACAAAATACATTAAATTAATTAAATACTAATGTGCAAATGTATTCAAATACTAATCTAAACTTTTTGTTCCTGTGCCTTTTGCTTGCTATAGAAAACTGATCAATGAATATTTTTTTAGAAAATATTTAGCCAGACAGAAGGACAACAACCTATAGTAGTATAGCTGTAGGTAGAAGACTGTAGGTTTATAGTGGACCTAGTCAAATAGATCTAGTCAAATGAGTTATGTTATTTTGCCTTATTGCATTGCAATTTTAATGTTTTTTGAAAGCTAATGCTATAATAGTTTTGTGTATAATACAATATAAACACTAAATACAAACAATAAAATACAACACAAATAAATGGCAACCGCAACATACCAGTGCTAAAATGGCAATTCTTCTCACATGCAGGATCAATGTTTCATTCATAGTAACTGAATTGTAATGGGCAAAATGCTTTAAGCACTAAGTGAAAAATAAGTAATCTTGGTAGGTCAAAAAGGTGCCGGTCCCGAAACATGCAGGCTGCGTTTGCACCCAGACTCACAGCAGGTCACAACAGAGATGGCTAGTCTTCAACTAGGCTGCAATTTGATGTCCTCACACCTGCTACTCCCTGCTAAGACCCTTAAAGTCTGGAAAATTGCAATGTCTGCAGTGATTCTCATGAACTGAAATGGAAAACGTTTCAGTAGTACTCCCAGTATAATTCATTCCATGCCAGTCCTCAGCTACCAGAATCTAGTAGCAAAAATAGATCAAATAGATCATAGATGTGGCCTTTGTGTGAGAACCAATGGGGTATCTATGAAGTGCCATTTTCATTCCCATCCCTTCTCTCTATTTTATTTTCTAGTCAAAATATCTAGTCAAAAAAGTGATTGCAAATACTATTGCCATAGTCCTTAAAAGGGGTACACCATATTTATTTCTTGTCTTATAATTTAAAATAATTATAAATATCATCAAAATGATTTAAAAGTTATAATGAACTAACATGCTATACTGTATATTTATGGATCCCAATTGGGTACAATAAGCCATCGCGGCCCTGAATTAAACAGAAGTACAGACTTCTTGTATGTACTTTTTAGTGGAGAACAGAGTGAATATACACATCAGAGGAGCTACTGCTACTGATTCTTCTCAGTGCCTCAGTGAGGTCAGCTGATCTGCCACCGTAGTTTTCCTGTTATCCGTGTTCCTGGTACCACTCCACCACCTCATCAAAACAGGGACCTTTCATCTCATTCTTTAGGGATCAGATAAGGCACTGTTGAAGTTTCATACAACCCACAAAAACAGTCTTTGATATGACCATCAGCATACAGTTTAAAATTAGAACAGACTGTGTCACATGTGTTATGCCATGTTTTTCTGTTTGCTAAGTCATCACTTATATTATTTTTTTTGTTCCAATTCTGTATAAACATTCTATCAAAAGTGCACTTTGAATAGTGTGAATGCTGTGGTAATGTTTGGTAATTACAACCTAGGCAAAGACAAATTCAGCATCACCTCGTTTGTCTCTTAACATTGACATACAAATGAGGTCGCCTGCCCTCAGCACTCAAGGTCCAGCTCAATCGTGGTTTCCCCTTGGCTCCTTTTAATAGCTTCATCAGTCTTTGCTGTGGATTTTTGATCATTACCAGCAGACAGCCTAGCCTTGTTTTCAGTGTGACAGTACAATCCAGCATGAGTGTTTCTCAAAAAATCCAAAGCAATTCTTTTAACCTCTTACCCTTATTGGGGTAAAAATACAAATGTTGCTTCTGCATATTTTATGTACACATTTTGAGAAAAAAATACAGTTGAAAATACAGTTGAGACATTTCATTCTATATTTGTTTTCCATTATTTCCACTGATTATATATGTAAGTTTTTCATTATGAGGAGTGATTTGGCTTGCCACAAACATCGGGTGAAGCTTGTAGCCCTTGGTGTAAAGTGTAATCTTTCATTAAGAAACACTGACAGTAATAGTAACAGTGATTTTGGGCAATTGGAAAACCCACAAGGGCATAGATTTGCTAAATCAGTGTTTTGCATTCAATATTTTCTAATTCACCATCACATTCTAAGCACATAAGAAGAAGCTGCCAACTATATACTGGTGCTTTCGCTCTGTTAATTTTTCTTAGTTAATTAATTTAAAAGTTTTAATTGTCAGCTGGATGATGCCAGCAACTGCTGTTCTTTATGTCCCCTAACACTGCAATAGCTAATTAACCTTTTTGTTCCATTCAACAAATATCACCTTAACAGATTAACGCTTTGAAAGTAGTAACTTTCCAATAAGGTTACATTGGTAGTTAGTTAGCTACCCTTAAACACTTCTGCACCCTTAAACACCCTTAAACAAGTTTGTGTGTATGAGTGTGTCTTCTTTCTCTGCTGATGCGGTGCCCCTTTTCCTCAACTCTTTTAGCAAGGCCTTTTAATAATTAATGGCAAAACTTGGACGTTTGTTTCTGTCTAGGCTTAGTCCTCTCCATAGGTCTCTGGTCTTTCCTTGCTAAGTATCTAGCTGGGCCCCTGTTTAGACCTGGCTGTAGGGTAGATTTACAGCCCAAGGAACTGTGTCTGGAGCCAAGACTGGTCGAAAGCCTGTTGATGACAGATGCCCGTCAGGCACTGACTGGCCAGGAATGGAGCTCCACAAAAGACCAGATTGGGTGTCCACTCATGGGAAACACCATCAGTCGTTTAGCTGTTTGTTAAAAAAAAACAGACTTGGTCCTCAACAAGCTAACACATGAACCTGTGTGCTCACTGGTCACACATGAACCTGTGTGCTCACTGGTCTCATATGTATGAATCATGCAAGGAATAAGATTACAATTTATAACCCATGCTAGGCTGCTAAACTAACATTTAAAACTGGAATGCTGACAAGATTACCATAAATTCCAGACTATTGTGTGCTCCTGTATATAGGCCATAACTTCTAATTTCCAAAAGAAAAAAGATAATAAAAACCGACTTATTTAATAAATGCTTGTAATATCTACAACATACAGTACATACCACAAATGCTTTTTGAGAACAGTACAATATGTCCTTTCCTGCCTGGATCTTGCGGGGCTCTTCCCAAGATGGGATTGTGTAGCAGGTGGAGACTAAATAAGTGAGTTTTATTGTCCACTCTTACCTGTTCAGGATTTTTTTTTGTCTGATATAAAAAGATTAAATTGAAACTTTTGGCAACTGATTTTTGGCACCTGTCCATGTTATTACATTGATGGTCTTGGTGCTAAATTTACATCCAATCACAATGCAATTATTCAATGTTTATAATAAAAGACCTCAATAGTCTAACATACACAATTTGCATCAACAGATAATGGCTTTCAGAAAATCTATCTGCATGGGTAAATAAGTAGAAAGACAAAAAAGGAAATATGTGATCAGTGGAAATGCTTTTGAAATGAAGTGTCATTGATGATAACTGACAAAATGCATCAATGCCTCTCTTTCCAACAATACAATGGTTACAACACAAGATGAATACGAAAGAACAGAGAGTAAATTGTTTACATTTACATGCAAAGTCAATGCTTTGATGGGGTTTTGTCAATTTTGACAGGCTTCATTTGGCTGTGTTGCAGTAATGAACATTTTAATGCTGTTTCTGCCAACATTCTCTCTGGCCATGGCAGTTTGGTCTTTTCACCTGACCTTTAGGACAAACCTCTCAACACAGCCCATGGCAAGGTCCTCTGTAAGTGTGTCCAATTAATTCTGCTCCTCATTCTGATGGGTTCATATTGCCTGAATCGCATAGCCGTGATTGTCCACTCAAGATAGGGTGCTTACATGTCACCAGTAGTTCATTCCTTTTTTTCATTATTGTTTACATGGATGATGCAAAGCTGGAAAATATTTTAGTTTTTGCTGTTGTTTCAGAGATGGAGAGAAAAGAATGTATATCCCCAATTTAAGGCATGTGATTTATTTGATTCAGAACAATTGGCACTCAAAACAGAAATGGTTGGCTACTCCATAACTTACTTCTTAAAGTCCAATCAGCCTTCAGTGTATACTGATATTCTGCATTTAAGGTGACATAAAATGAGATCTGTTTGGAACTAGTAAGAAAAAATAAATTGTTTGTCCCCCTCAGCCCATCTCGTCCAGTCTCTCCATGCATATCTAAATGCTAATAACATTTACCAGCACAGCTCTTAGCAGATAAAGGTGTCGACCCTGTCACACTGTTTGCGATTGCACATGTTATAAGGGCTCAATGCATCCTGCCTCCCTCTCTTGCATTATTTTTCTCTCTTTTCTCCTCGGCTTCTTTCTAAGACAATCACATTACTCCGCTGTACTGTTCCATTGCTTATAGAGGTATAACGTAACAACTTGCTGCAAGTTTTGATGCAGTGTACACACACACAAATGATTGAAAATTCTGAGTTGTTGACTAGAACACATGCACACCTAGACTGCCACGGGGCAGAGGGAATAAAAAGAAAGAAAACAAAGCAAAAATAATGAGTTATTCCCTCAGTGCATGATATGAATATTTACAGAGCTTTCTCTGCCACAGAAAAAAGCTAAGCAGAGTGGATGACATTTTGTCCCTCAATCACTGTCAGTGCCTGTTCCTCTAATGGTCTGTGCTATGTGATGCAGATTAATTTCCTCTTGTTATGAACCTCCTAAACCTTTTACACAGCACACAGCAGAGAAGAGAACAAACTCAACCAAAAGTATTGATGTAGAACACTGGAGGGAAGAGGTCGGTTCATCCCAATCCTTTTATGTTTCATCACCTGCTGTGTGTCAATGACAGATGTTAGCATTTTTGATTTTTTGAGTTAAAATGCTGGAGCGGCATTTTTTTCCCCATTTTTTATCTTGCCGTGTGACTGTGTCACTCTTTTGCTCCTCTCTTCAACTGCTCAAGGCTGGTAAATCACTTTAACTGCATCTTTCAGTGCCATGAATGGCCTCGTAACACTGTAATAAGGCGCAAGCAGCCACATGCCTAGCACCGTTTAGAGAAATGGACCTTTCCAAGAGATGGTTTACAGTTAAAGAGTCAGTCACAACATGGCTGTAAAGAGACAAAGAGTTTCTTACGACATGCTGTGCTAAAAGAAACCTGCAATCTGCAGACTTTTCTGTCAGCTGCACAGAACCATTACTGTACAACATTACTCTGAAATTTTTGTCTTTTGAAATTAGCTACTTCATGTTATGACGTTGTGCATAATGGGCTACAGACCTCCTAAGTATAATAAGGACTTTATGAAAGACTTCTCTGACTTCATCACTGCTGCACTGACACATTGTGGTAGGTTTTTAATAGCTGGTCCCTCCAAACCCATGTCCAGGGGGTTTAGACGTGATTGTATCAGGTTAATAGAATGGTATAGATGTTTCAGTGTCTAATTTTCATCTATGTTCTTGGTAAAAGACAAGTCTGCTAATGTACTGGACACAGAGGGACTTGTGGACCAGTTTTAATTCCACATGTTGTAAAATATTGAATTGTGTCACTCATAAAACTGTGCATCCTCATGCTAATCTGGAGCCGTGTCTAAGTGTCTAACGTGTGAAGCCAGACGTGTGCAGAAGAGCTGAGTGAACATGGAAGTTAGATGGGCTTCACATGTCATATGAACTGTTAAAGGAAAGTTGGAATACATATCAGATGACTGTGAGAGGGTGACATAATGTGTCCTCTGTTTTTAACCCATCACCCTTGGTGAGCAGTGGGCAGCCATGAAAGGGGAGCAGTGTGTGGGGACGGTGGTTTTGCTCAGTTGCACCACAGTGGCACTTTGGCACCGCAGGATTTAGTCAACCTTCTGATTACAGGTCCGTTTCCTTACCTGATAGGGCACCACTGAAGCAGATTTGAAGGAAGAAAAGGTGACTAATACTGGTTTAAAATCTTTTAGTGAATAAGATTTGTGTTTCATACTCTAGTGAGATTTAAAAGATCCTAAAATATTTGTTTGAAATTTGCAATCAAAGAACATACAAGATCTTTAAAAGGACACAAGTGACAACTAAATGTACATCTCTCTGACTGATGATAATATACATTTAATAATATGACATTTTCAAACAAATTAACAGTGATTTCAAAAATGCATGGGCAGTTTCATTGGGCAGCTTCATTGGTTGTGCACAGACCTGTTATCTGATATGATGATGTTAAATGTGTTGGCATCAAAAAGCTAGTTAGCCTATAAAAATCCATAAACTAGCTTGTAAAAAGGCACAGTTCTCAAAGCGTGTGGAAAAAGTAGCAGTGTATAAGCCAGAATTTAAGGTAGAATATTACAACACATTTTAAAATGTTGCTAGATTGTTATTACCCTAGGACGTCACAAAATATTTGAAAATGAATGTGTTTGTGTGTATAAGAAAAATATTCAACATTATCTAAAACATTTTTTGACTGAATCATCTTCCTAAAAGATTCACCACTTTTTTGTCTTCCAATCTCGGAATTCCAATAACTGAGCAAATCACATTCTTTCAGTCTGAATCAACAATCAGCACATGCGAAACAGTGTAGCTGTTAGATTGACACTCATTATTCAGTTTCTCTTTTGAAGAGGAAGAGTTTGATTCCTTAGCGAAAAATGTATTTTATTTTATATTATTGATCTTTTACTACTCACTCATTGATCTTTTCATCTCACTTCCATATGTGTTTGTGGTAAGGCAATAGTGTTCTATTTTTTGTTTCTGAAAACCTCCCTCTTTTCATCAGGCATGCTCCAAAACAAGGCATGCTCCAATAATACTCTGTGCGGGAGTAATTAAAACTGTGACCCCTATTTACTGGTTCTTGAGAAGGACAGGTCCTCGATGCAGTCTGTTCCTGCCCTGTTTAGTGGCTACTCCATACCAGACTGTGATGGAGGATGATAGGATGGACTCAATCACTGCAGTGTAGAACTGGATCAGCAGCTTTTGTGGAAGAATATATTTCTTTAGTTACCTTAGGAAGTACACTTTATGCTGTGTTTTTTGAAGATGGAGGAGATGTTGGGCTCTCACTTTAGGTTCTAGGAAATGGTGGCACCCAAGAGCCACAGGAGACACAATGCTGTCTGATGTGGTGAGGGATGCAGTGTGGAATGATATCTCCTGAAGTCCACTGTTATTTCTTCAGTCTTGTGTTCAGAGAAAGTCACAGCCATTAAATGCGCATATACACAGACAATAAAAAACATTCACTTGACTTTTTTTTTACATACATGTGATCATACATACAGATCTACACAGTGTTATATGCATGCTTGCAATGCCTCCATCCAAATTTTGTTAATGGAATTTACCATTACAACGGTAAACTTTGCATGAACAGACTGGAGTCAAGCTGAATTATTAAAACAATCCTCTTGCTGAAACAGTGAGCAATGCTAGGCTCTCTTTTGTTCTCACTCTATATGCCTGAGAACATTATCTTTCGTATTTACTTTACTTTGTGTTTAAAAAGTGTATTTATGTGTTTAAACTATGTTTAAAAGCCCTTTATTTATTATTCAGAATAACAGTCTAAATATTTTTAATTTCTTAAAATCTTTTCTTTAAATTATTCTTTACATAACAGTACTGGAATTTTTTTTTTTTTTTTTCTGTGTACAGGTTAAGTTTAAATAAATTGCCTTGGCTCGTTGTACAGAAAAAACAATATGTGAGTCTCTATTTCTGATAAATTGTGCATTGCATAGTATCTTCTTCGTTGCCCAGGCCCTATTTCAGTCTGCTGGAAACTGGTGCATTTGCTTACAGTTACTTCCAGATGCATGTTTACAGGCAGCCATTCATTGAGGAGAGAGCACTGCTGGTTTCCAATTCCAATTTTCTGCAGACTTTGTCAGCTCCACGGTCCAGCTGATTTGAAATCCCTGTTCAAATTTCAATTGAATGTGTCAGAGTGGACAAATGGGTTATTTGTACTTTTATCTGTCATCATCATATGAAAAGGTCAGGGTCCCAGAGAAATCCAACATCACACAACCCCATATCCAAAATGCATCTGCACTTTTTAGAATAGGAAGGGAAAGTATTTAAAATTAAGGAAAATAAATAACATCAATACATATTTGACTCAGCCTTCATGTGTTGGCTGGTGGATGGCCTCAGGGTCTACATTAGAACTCATGAATAATTGAGTGTTGTTATGTTAAGGTCCAGCAGCTTGAGTGCTTGAGAATACCCTCTGTGGGAAGACAGGGTTTGCAGTATGCAGTCTCTTGTGTGATGAATGGCTATGCTGCACACATTGCCTGTGCCATGTTAGAAGCATAACTATGTTGTGTAAAAAACAGATAATGTCATGTTTCATCATGTAATGAATTAATACAATACAATACAAGGTCAATAGAAAGACAACTTCTTGGTTTGGGCCATGAGTCTGGAGAATTGAAACACAAAGTAATCAATCCAGGAAGTACACTTATCAGTTTGTAAGTGATAACTCTATTTGTAAGGCATAACTCTGTAAGCACGATCAGCAATGTGCAAGACACATCATAGATCAATCACACATGCCCAGCTGGTAAATTTGTCTGTGTAGAGATAAGATGAGGCAGCCCACCATTCATCATGCTTTCAATATTAATCAATCAAAAAAGTGCTAAGGGGTAATGCAGTTCAGTCTTCTCTCTCTCTGACATGGACTGGGTGAGATAAGCAATGGGGACGCTAGTAGTTTTGAATGGAAACATTTTCAAGATTCATCTAAAGCAATCTTTTAATGCTTCTTAGTCACACCTCATTCCTAGAAGCATCGGTTCATGACATAATTGCTTTTGTCTGTTTAATTTCCATCTGCTGATCTCTCATGATAGTCATCAGCCGGAACTCTAAAATGCTACCTCAACACTACATCAAAATACACAACTGGACTGCAATAAGCTCTAAATGCCATACATCTCTCTGAACATTCCAGAGTAGTCCAGTGCTGACCAGAGGAAGATGGGTTCTCCTTTCTAAGGCCTTTTTCATGGAGTTTTTCCTTGCCGCTGTTGCCTTAGAACAGTGCTCAAAGCCCCTTAGTGAGCAGGCCTATTGTTAGGCACTTTAAAATGTATATTGTAAAAAGTGCTGTAGAAATTAAATTTGATTTAATTAGTGGCCTGTTATAATTGTTTCTTTAGATATTAATCGTTGTTTCCTTGAAATTAAGACCTCTCTGCCTTTTACTTCATACCATTCTCTCATTCTCTTGATGTGTTTGCTCTGAAAAAAATACTCCCTGACGTGGTCCCGCATGGTGGCCCCAGACCCTCGGGCTGGCTCCTCGCGTGGTCCAGCTTGGCGGCCCCAGACCCTTGGGCTGGCTCCCGGCGTGGTCCCACATGGTGGCCCCGGACCCTCGGGCTGTCTCCCCGGCGTGGCGGCGGCCCTGGACCCTCCATCCTGCACATATAAATCACGGCCGACCCTTCAGAGTACGCGCAGGCCCTGTCGCCACGTCGTTCCCTGCACCACGCAGGGAGGTGGTCCCAGAGCCTCCAGCGACCATTCACGGCACCCCTGTCTGGTGCCTTCTGGGATCATGCAGCCCCTCTCGCTGTACGTTCCCGCTGGCAGAGCTGCCAGCTTCCCTCCCTGCACTGTGCAGGGAGGCGGTCCCAGAACCTCTGGCGACCGTTCCCGAAACCCCTGTCTGGTGCCTTCTGGGTTCATGCAGCCCATCTCGCTGTACGTCCCCTCCAGCTTCCCTCCCTGCACCGTGCAGGAGAGGTGGATTCCCCGCGAGGCAGTCCCGGCAGCACAGTTGCATCGTCCTCGCTCCACCCACTCACCTGCCGACGTTGCAGTCTCCGGGTTTCACAGAGTCTCCAGGTGTTGACGTCATCACGTGACTCCGCTCGCCACGCTTCGACCCTCGCCTCTCTGGGAAGATAATGCTCAAGCTGCATGCGTGGGTCATCTCACGGTAACGGCACGTCTCGGCGCGTATCTCAACCCCACAGGCATTCCACCAGCATGTCCCGCTGGCGCCTGCGCTCAGCATGCCTGACTGAGCGCTTCCTCCTCTGCCTTTTTCCTCTGCGCTGTTGGGTGGAGCTCTGACATTCTGTCATGACAGCGAGCTGACGGGGGATGGAAGCGCAGAGTCGGGACATGCTGGGAAAGGCATTTTATTACTAAACACAAATAAACAAGGCGCAATGGCCTAAAACAGTGAAACAAAAACGGGGAAGAAAATAAACTGGCCCGCAGGCATGTGGCGATTGCCAGAGCTCAAAATGCATTCGTTCACCAAAGTTCACAAAAATGTCAGAGGTCCAGAGGGGCGGAAATCACCGGCTTTTTAAAAGATGTCCTGATTGGCCACAGCTGATGCTGCCAGGTGTAGCCAATCCTGACAGCATGGTCTCATTTGATTTCATATCCAGACTTTTTGGGGTGATTCAGTTTCTATGTTCATTGTCCAACTTTGTGGCATTTTTTAATTAATGTGCATTAATGTATCTTCACCATGTCTAGTCCTTGTCAAGGACATTTTACCATGCACTGTGTATACATGTTAAATTCATGAGTCAAGCGATTGCATCCTTTCCTGTCCTGCCACAAACACAGACATTTTACACTCTCTTTTATACTTCTGTGGGAGTAATGAAGTTTACAAGGAAAAAATTTGTGTGGGGTGGCATGGAGCACAGGATTGAAGCTGCAGGCCTGCTCAAGGGAGTGACATATGATGCACTGAAGATGAAAAATGAAAAAAAAAACGGGCTCCGATTCATCACCATCTTATAATTTCTAATCTCCTGTCATCCAGTATGTCATCTTTGGCACAGGGAAGGATGGTAATACATTAAAATAATAGAAAGAATTAATCAGGTTAGATTTTTTGTTCATTCACCCATTTATATTTTCAATCATTTTATGAATTTTTATTTTTTCGTGGATCATGAAATTTGCTATATTTGTCCTTGTGTCAGTCTGCATGAGATTACGGTCTTCATTGATTCTTTTGTGTTGACTTTGAATCAGTTTTGTTGTCATTTATTTGTTTTAAGAACATTTATGATGGCATTGCTTGATAAAACCATTTATCATTGTGGCATAACACTCCCTGTAGCAGTGGCTTTTTAAATGTTTAAAAATAAAATAAAAAGGTATTAAGTATCACAAGTGACAATCACTTCACTTTACTTTAAGTGTCACACAATGCAATATGTAGCATGAAATGTAAATGTAATATTTAGTAGTTGTTAAACAAATTATGGAAAAATTACCTCTGATTACTTACCATGAAATGAAGGGAAATGCAGGAGGGAGGTGGGGAGATCTGGATCGGGCATTTAGTATTGAATGTGATTCAATATGTTGAAAATATGTATAGAGAATTCCAGTTTTCTTAAAAGTTACTTACTTACACAGGCAACACGGCACATCCACAAAACAGCATGGTCAATGTTCACATTATGTTTAAATTATTTCGAATTACAAAGTAGAGGTCTGTCAGAGCCATATCATTAAAGCACTCCCATTTGAAAGTTTCTTCAGTTAAATATCATTAAAGTTCTCATGAAAGTATATTTTATGGGTGTCAGAAATAGTGACATTCAAATGAGAAGCGATGGGTGGGCTGTTAATTTCTCCTCTCCAAGTGTCAGAGAAATAGTAAACAATTTTTCTTTGGCATGTATTGTTCTATGCTGTATATTGTATTGCATTGTATTATTTTCTTAAGAGAGACAAATGACTGGAACTCTTTGTACCGTTGCAATCCTCAACATCTTTGCTTCAAAAGCACATGGTCAGATATTGTGTGCATGAAGGCATTGTGTTTGAGACATGCACCTTTTTGCTTGTTTATGTGTGTGGCGTTTGAAATTGGTAAATTTAGTTTCTACTTTTTAGGTGAGATTTTAAATAAAAGGGAAGTGATTGTCATTGTGAAACACTGTAGCACAACATATGGTGCAAACAACAAAATGTGTCTTGCATTTAACCCATCAACCTTGGTGAGCAGTGGGCAGCCATGAAAGGCACCGGGGAGCTCAGTGGCACCTCAGTGGAGACAATGAGGTTAATACTGTATATATGTGTGTATGTGTATATATTTGATTCCCCAAGCTTTATTCAAAATCTTTGCAGCTCTGCAGTAGCATACTGGTCAGATTTTAGAGCTGATGTTGCTTTGCCATCTTATCAAGCAATCTGATTCCATAAAGAGGTAGAAATGGATTTCCATTAATGGGCACAAAGAGTGTATATTGCACATCAAAATTGCAGGTTTGGTCTCGACTATGCTCCCATTTCAAAATGGGTCAGCAGCTACACCTCCATCAGCCTCATAAATAGTTTGTTGTTCATTTCCGACAATGGCTGGATAAAACACCACCTGTGCCAAAGTATTTTCTTTTCTTCTTTTTCCATAGTGAACTTTAGGAACCCGATTAACAGAACAAATGTGTCCTGTCGATCAAGGACAGTTTATACACCAAAGGCTAACAAATGTGGACAGATAAGAGGTTAAATTCAACATATAGCCATGACAATGATTTCAATATATGTCTTATATAGATCTTACTCTGGGGGGGATGTCCGGTCCCATGTTTCAGTTCAAAATTTCGTACTATTGTTTTGCCTACATTGTGTGCACCTGTTAGTAAGCGTAGTCCTATCATGTCTAGTCCTTGCCAGGTCATTTGTCATTATTATGATTTGTATTTTGTGCTCTGTCCATCTCCTGTCCAGTCAAAGTTGCGCAAATGCATTCTACATGTTCCTATCATGCCATGCTGTTGCTATATTCTAATTCGGTCTGGGTATTCAGACAAAATAATGATCCGATTGTTCTACTGTATTAGTGAATGCCTCTTAATGGTAGTGGGTGAGGAGAAAATCTCTTCCATTATAGCAGTTTAAAGTGCAGTTTATATACTGTATGTCCCAGGTTAAGAGTTAAGTTTCTGCAGGTTTTTCAGGCTTGTGTCTGCTTGTGACTGCTGCAATTTGTATGGTTTGTCTCTACAATTACTTTTTCCCAATCGGTCTCATCTGGAAATTAAATTTAAGTGCCTAGTAACATGAAACTGATTGATATGAGGAACTACAGGTCAGTCTAAATGAGACAGTTTCTTTAAATTAGAATGATCTAAAACACTATGTTTCTAAAACAATGAAACATACAATTAACTGTATATTCATATTTTTTGTTCACTTCACATTAAGTGTAGGCTATTCACTTTCGGGGATTGTGAGAAGGTAAATCCAACCGCCCGGTTCCCTGCTGCCCATGAGAGCAGGAGAGCAGGTAACACATGCACGCACACATGTAAGAGACTTTATGGGTGTGGATGGGGCAGGTATGTGTGGGTGTTACAGCCAGTGGATCTAGGGGTAGTGAGTCTATGGATACTATGGGCGGCGTTTGGAGATTAACCCGGTTAACGCGGTTGTTCCGTGGTCCCACTGACACCTTAAAACAATGCTTAACTATTTTCACTTTGGTTATCAGCAGTTACAACATTTAAACCATGCTCTCTGTTTCAAGTTTTGTTTTTTTCATGTTGTCTGTAATAACGCTGGTTTACCAAACAACCATACGAGTGCATGTTTTCTGCTTCCCAGCTCCAGGTCAATTGTATGGAATCAGATTTGTGCCAAAATTTTGAAACAAAATTTTTCCTAATATCAATTATGTTGAAATGTAAAATAAGAGTTGGAATTTTGACAACATACGTTTTTGCCTACTTCTTGCTCTTTCATTTTTTGCTGCTCGTTTTTATATTTTCACTGCTGGATTTTCAGTCGCTCCGCCTCGTTTTACGTTTACGCTGTCTGAGGATTCGGTTGGACTTTTGACATGCGTTCTCGTGTAGGCGGGTGTCCACCTCATTGGCCAGCAGGTATTTGAGTGAAGTGATAGCTCTGTTCGCCAGAACTAGTTATGGGAAGTTCGGCTCTTATCGATATCGATAATTAATATTGGCAAATATTGTTTATCAACACATAAAGCATTCATATTTGACAACTAAGATATGAGGCTATGGATGCCACAAGAGCCTGAAAATGAGCAGTGTAACTCATGTTAACAGAAGCATTTGTTGAAAAATCCCAACCTCTTATTTTACATTTCAATGTCGTATTTTTGTTTCACATTAGGAAAGTTTTGTTTCCAAATTTTTGCACAAATCTTAGTCCATACAACTGCGCCTGCAAAAGCACTTACATTTCATTTGAGGGGGAGGGAATAAGGCTTGTTTTTTGGGGTTACCATATTTGTAGGGGGGAGATGTACACAGAGGTAGTCGCCTGATGAATGGGTAAAAGGGGAGTTGGCATGAGGGATTTTCTTTGTTATGTTTGATTCTTGCAGGCGAGGTGATTTATGCGACTGCTGGTTTAGTCCTCTCAGTAATGGTTCGGTCACAGCCTTGTTTGTGGTTTGGTGTTCATGTAATCTGGGGTGATAAAAAGGGAGAATAGGTTCTGTTCCGGAAGAGGGGGAAAGAGGTGGACTACCATGTCATGCTGTCAGCATTATACACCAGTATCCTTGTGTAGTGATGATCATATTTAATATTTTTTTTTTGCTGTTTTTTTTGTTTGCTTACTACAGATGTTTTGACCCCTTTTGGTTATTTTTGTTCCTTTGTTTACATTTTTTTGTTTGCGCATCAAGGAAAAATTAAATACTTTGAAATAGTACAGCCTCTCTCTATGGTATTATATGCATGTTTGCATATGTGGAATTTGCTGGAAAAAACAGACAGTAAATTCAGGGACACACAGCCTCAATTTGCATTTTGCTCACAGCTAATTGGTTTGCATTTGATATAATGTTAGTGTCTATTTTCCAATTTCAATTTTCCTCCATGAGTTATATTATTAAACTTATATTGTTTTTGATTCTGCTGTACAGGCTTTATAAAGAAAAAAATAATTAATCCACATTTACGGCATTGTGCCTTATTCTAGCATCTAGCTTATACCTATATCTGGAGAACCGACCCTTAAGATGGTAAAGTGCTATATTAAATTATGGTATGTGCTTCAACTAAATTGTTAAAAACATAAACTGACTTGTGTATGACACTGAAAAGTGTGTAAAAAAGACCATGTGGTGTGGGGTGTGAGACCAGAGTGTAGGAAAACTCTTTCTCCCTCCAGGGAGAGAAAAAAGCCATGAGAAAAAATGGGAGAAGAGAAAAAGACTCAGAAGATGTCACATGACTCAATCATGTGACTAGGAGCAACACGGAAACGAGGTAACGTGTGCCCTATAAATTGACGAGAGAGCAGCTGCCGGCTGCTCGGTCATTGATTGGCACTCGTTGTCAGACCCGGCTCCGCACTCCTCGAACCAAATAAGCCCGTTCCAGTTTCCCTGTAACCCTGATACCTGATCTCCGTCCTGTCGCCCTGTTCTGTCCTGTCCTGTCCAGCCCCGTCGTCAGACCCGGCTCCGCACTCCTCGATCCAAGTAAGCCCGTTCCAGTTTCCCTGTAACCCCGACACCTGATCTCCGTCCTGTCGCCCTGTTCTGTCCTGTCCTGTCCTTTTTGCCTCAGACGCGAACGACAACATCAGCGTGGTGTTGCGGCTCGCGCCGCCCGCGTTCGCAGAGTAACGCGGAGGAGCTTACCTGCCTCCGTGCGTCCCGCCGCACCGAGGTCTATCGTCTCCTCCTACACGACTCTCTCATTCTGGTCCCGGTTCGCGTGTCAGAATGACCGAGCCTGTAAACGCCTCAGATTTCGCTGCTTTGTGTGATCGAGTAGCGCGGCAGGAAAACATGATCGAATGTCTGTCGCAGGAGGTTCGCTTCCTGCGGCAGCGTCTACATGAAGTGACTGTCGCGCACCGAGAGCACGAAGCGGCGAACGCTGAGCAGAGCCCTCGCCCCCCCCGCGGCTCCCGAACCTAGTTTGGCGCTCCCAGAGCGCTGGAACGGGACCGAGGGGAGCGGCGAGGCGCTTCTCACCACACTCTCCTTAATTTTCGAGCTGCAACCTAGCCGCTACCCCAGCTCCCGGTCCCGAATCGCCCTCCTCCTCACCCTGCTCGTTGGGCCCGCGGCGGAGTGGGCGGCCGCCCGAATAAACTCACCCAGTTCTGCATCCCTGTCGTATTCCGAATTCGTGGGGGAATTGAGGAACACCTTTTGTCACCCGGACGGCGTGGAAGACGTTGCGTCGCAGCTTTATCATCTGCGCCAGGGTTCCTCATCGGTCAGCCAGTTCACCGCCAGGTTCCGGACCCTGGCTGCAAAGACTCCGCTGGATGACCACGCCCTCCGGATGATTTACTACGAAGGTCTGGCCCCACGAATTCGGGGGGAGATGGTCAGCCGGGAGATGCCAGCAACCTACGAAGCCCTCATTCAACTCGCGATGAGGATTGATCGCCATCTGCTGGCACTCCCGAAAACTGCGGCCCCCACTCCAACCTTGCACCGGATTTCCCGACCGCCTCTATCACCACCTCAGCCCACCGTCACTCCTCCAGACCCTAGGGGGGAACCCATGCAGCTGGGACGGACGACCCTCACGCCCGAAGAAAAACAGCGACGCTTTCGGGAGGGTTTGTGTGCATACTGCGCTTCCCCTTCACACCGCCGCCTGGCCTGCCCTCATCGGCCGGAAAACGGGAGTCCCAGCTGATCGGTACGGCACGGTCGGCTGGGTCAATTCATCCACAGCCAAGGACGCCGACTTCCCGCCTCACTCTTCCAGCCGTCCTGAAGTGGAACCAGCGAGCCATTTCCACCACCGCCTTTGTTGATTCCGGGGCGGCTGGAAACTTCATAGACCATTCGTTCGTCCTACTTAATCACATTCCTCTGGAACCACTCATCCATCCCCTCACCATCACCTCTGTGGATGGTCATCCGGTCTCCTCGGGTCCCATCGTTCACCGTACGGTTCCTCTACAACTCCGGCTGGACTCCCATGTGGAGAAAATCCAATTTCTGGTAACCAAGATTATCACCTCACCACTCCTCCTCGGGTTCCCCTGGTTGTCCCTACACGAACCCCATCTCTCCTGGTCGTCAGGCATGGTGTTGGAGTGGGGAGCGCACTGCCATCACCATTGCCTTCTGCCACAACCCTCCTCGTCTGTCTCCACGAACCCAGAACCAAGTCCTCCCGTGTTAGACAACATCCCCTCCTGTTACCACGACCTAGTCACCGTCTTCAGTTCAGCCAAAGCCGCCCAGCTGCCACCCCATCGACCAGGCGACATGGCCATTGACCTGCTGCCGGGAACCACTCCTCCAAAAGGACATCTCTACTCCCTCTCAAAGGCAGAGCAATTGGCCATGGAGCGGTTTGTGGCAGAGGCGCTTCAAAACGGCACCATCCGCCCATCGACCTCCCCGGCCGCGGCAGGGTTCTTCTTCGTGACCAAGAAGGATGGCGGTCTGCGACCGTGCGTGGACTATCGGGGACTAAATAAAATCACCATCAAAAATCGAACACCGTTACCCCTCACCAACACCGCCCTGGACGCCCTCTCGGGAGCCAAATATTTCACAAAGCTGGATCTCCGGTCTGCCTATAACCTGATTCGTATCCGGGAGGGCGACGAGTGGAAGACCGCCTTCATCACCCCCACTGGTCATTTCGAATCCCTAGTAATTCCCTTCGGTCTATGCAACGCACCCGCCGTCTTCCAGCAGTTCATAAATGATACTCTCCAGGACATGCTGGGACGGTGGGTGTATGCCTACCTGGACGACGTCCTCATCTACTCACCCACTCTAGAATCCCATATTCAACACGTGAGGGCAGTACTAAAGAGATTGCTCGCCCACCGACTGTACTGTAAGCTGGAAAAATGCGCCTTCCACCAGCGCTCCACCACGTTCCTGGGTTTTACCATCTCGTCCCAGGGTGTGGCCATGGAGCCCAAGAAGCTAGAAGCAGTGGCGTCGTGGCCCCTACCCACGACGCTGAAGCAACTGCAACGGTTTCTTGGGTTTGCAAATTTCTATCGTCGCTTCATCCGTGGCTACAGTACGGTCGCAGCACCCCTAACTGCTCTCACCAAACCTTCGTCACGTCCGTTCCACCTACCCCCGGAGGCCGTTCAAGCATTTAAATCCCTGTGTCGGCAGTTCACCACCGCCCCCATTCTTCAACACCCGGATCCTGCCCTTCCGTTTGTGGTAGAAGTGGACGCGTCAGAGGTGGGTGCTGGCGCCGTCCTCTCTCAACGCGGTCCAGACAGGAGATTGCGCCCGTGTTGCTTCTTCTCGCGGAAGTTCACCCCTGCACAGCGGCGGTACGGTGTAGGGGACCGGGAGCTGCTGGCAGTCAGGTGGGCCCTCGAGGAGTGGCGACACTGGCTGCAAAGCTGTGACACCCCGTTTCTGGTCTGGACCGACCATCAGAATCTGATCTCCATCAAAACCACCAAACAGCTCAATCCCCGCCAGGCGAGGTGGGCACTATTCTTTGAACAGTTCGATTTCCAACTCTCCTACCGTCCCGGCTCCAAAAACCAGAAAGCCGACGCCCTGTCACGTCAACACGCCCCAGACTCAGAACCACCTGACCCCGAGCCCATCCTTCCTCCTCACCGCATCCTGGGACCTCTCCGGTGGTCACTGGAGACCAAGGTCCGGGCCGCCCAAGCGTCTGACCCGGGCCCGACCAACACACCACCCGGGTGCCTCTATGTCCCAAAGACCTGCCGGCCCGATGTACTGCAGTGGGGCCATTCCTCCGTGCTCTCCGGCCATCCAGGACGCCAACGAACCCTCTCTTTTATTCGCCGGGCGTTCTGGTGGCCCTCAGTACGGCGGGACGTACAGGCATACGTGGATGCCTGTGACGTCTGTGCCCGGGCCAAGACTCCCAACACTCCGACTGCTGGGCCCCTACGTCCTCTTCCCATTCCTCGTCGCCCCTGGACCCACCTCGCCTTGGACTTCGTCACCGGTCTCCCAGAAGCCAATGGTATGACCGCCATCCTGACCATAGTGGATCGCTTCTCCAAGGCGGTCCACTTGGTCGCCCTGCCCGGCCTACCATCCTCTGCCACAACCGCTGACCTCGTGCTCCAACATGTGGTCCGCCTTCATGGGTTCCCCCAAGACATCGTCTCCGATCGGGGACCCCAATTCGTCTCAGCTGTGTGGAAGGCGTTCTGTCGCCTTATTGGATCAACTTGCAGCCTCTCCTCTGGCTACCATCCCCAGACCAACGGCCAGGTGGAGAGGGCCAACCAACAGCTGGGACGATACCTGAGGTGTTTCGCGTCGGAACATCAACACACCTGGCCAGGCTTTCTCCTTTGGGCGGAGCTGGCCAACAACCTGCAAGTCTCCTCCGCCACCGGTCATAGCCCCTTTGAAATCTGTCATGGATATCAACCCACCATCTTCTCTCACCAGGTGCCCGCAGGCGGGGTCCCCTCAGTCCGTCAGTTAATTCGGGGTTGCCGAAAGGCCTGGAGATCTGCGAGGTCTGCCCTCCTGGATGCCTCCCGAAGGATGTCCACCCAGCATGATCGCCGGCATCCTCGTCGACTACATTTCCGAGTGGGACAGAGGGTGTGGCTGTCCACCAAAGACCTACGTCTCAGGACTGAGTCACACAAACTGTCCCCTCGATACATCGGACCATTCCGGATCCTCAGTCGGATCAACCCCCTCACATACCGTCTCCAACTCCCTCCTGCCATCCGCGTCCATCCTGTCTTCCATGTCAGCAAACTCAAACCCTTTGTCCGTTCCTCCCTTCATCCTCCGGCTCCGGATCCACCACCGCCACGCATCGTCGACGGGGGACCGGCATATTCTGTGGAACGCATTATTGCCTCTCGGCGCAGGGGCCGGGGGGTCCAGTATCTGGTGCATTGGACCGGATATGGACCTGAGGAACGTTCCTGGATCCCTAGTCGTTTCGTCCTGGACCCCTCTCTGGTGACTGAGTACCGGCAGCGTACCGCCTCCACTTCGGGGCCGTCGGGGGTCGGCCCTGGAGGGGGGGGTACTGTCACATGACTCAATCATGTGACTAGGAGCAACACGGAAACGAGGTAACGTGTGCCCTATAAATTGACGAGAGAGCAGCTGCCGGCTGCTCGGTCATTGATTGGCACTCGTTGTCAGACCCGGCTCCGCACTCCTCGAACCAAATAAGCCCGTTCCAGTTTCCCTGTAACCCTGATACCTGATCTCCGTCCTGTCGCCCTGTTCTGTCCTGTCCTGTCCAGCCCCGTCGTCAGACCCGGCTCCGCACTCCTCGATCCAAGTAAGCCCGTTCCAGTTTCCCTGTAACCCCGACACCTGATCTCCGTCCTGTCGCCCTGTTCTGTCCTGTCCTGTCCTTTTTGCCTCAGACGCGAACGACAACATCAGCGTGGTGTTGCGGCTCGCGCCGCCCGCGTTCGCAGAGTAACGCGGAGGAGCTTACCTGCCTCCGTGCGTCCCGCCGCACCGAGGTCTATCGTCTCCTCCTACACGACTCTCTCATTCTGGTCCCGGTTCGCGTGTCAGAAGACTTCCGGCTTCCGATGGAAAAACCCCTGAGCAAGAAAGCTCAGTCCCCTTTTCCACATGTGAGCAGACCTTTATACCCCTTGCCTACAGGAAGTTGTCACTGACCAATCAGAACCTGTTGTTTCTGATGTCACGGCCCCGGTGCCTCCTATCTGGGGAAGACAAAGAGAGTGGGCGGTCCTGATGGCTGACACTTCACACGTTGCAGTCCGACAAAAGGCATGTAAAACAGATGTGTTGCATCTTCACGCACAACAATTGACACAGGAATGCCACATATCTTCTTGTAGACGATTGTTATGCAAAACAAAGGCATGGTCCTGCGACGGCCGCTAGGCAAAACAAAAGCATGCTCCTGTGATGTCCAATCTTACAAGTGTTCTACAAAAAATTATATCTACACTCTGTTCATTATCAGGTCATGACATTTCTTTGAAAAAGAACCTAAGCAAGGAGATATGTAATTTCCAGTGCTTTGAGCATTCAGACTAATGGCATGTGGGCTACTCTAAAATTTATAGATACGTTTATGTGTCCAGTCTGAGATAAACTCGAGTCAACTAACGCTTGACCTTCAGATTCAATGAGATAGGATTGGCATGCTCTTGGTGATGTCTTAATTGCTTTTCTTTTGCCAGGCTGCTGTGGCGAGTTATTAAGAGATATCTATCTCATCTTCCCTGTAGACAGATGCATTCTGTTCAGTCCATGCTCAGTCATCTTGCAATAAAAATGCATTACAGATCCTGAGGTTTTTCCCAGCAGTTTGTCTCACGTAATTGAGGGGCTCTACTGATAAGTGGTTATCTAAGGAGTGGCGGAGGTCCAAAACCTGTAATTATTTCTATGTCATCTGCAGGAATGTCTGAAGGAATTGTCATTACTAGCATTAGCTTTTTGTACTGAAATGTGAAGCAACAATTTTAGGTGACCAAATTTGATTGTGAAGGATGTTATTGGATGGCAATGAGTTGGTTTTGGAAAGTAGGAATGTGTAGAGTAAGATGAATTCACCATTGTGATATCTGACTTGGTTTCACTGTCATCTGTCACACATAGAAATAAAGAGAAATAAGATGCACAAGCGAAAAGAAAGAAAGAGATAAAAGGGGAAAAAAAATATTTAGTCATGCATTACCAATGAAATTATGCAAAGATAAGCACTGTGAAAGAGAATGACCTGGCGGGAAAAATAGTAAAAGAACACAGAGCAATTGACACACAGGAGATATTCTCCTAAGAAAAGCCCATATATTTTCAATTTTAAGCCTGCATGAGCCGCCGTTGGCTTTTGCCAATGGAGTGGATAACGGAAATTGACCATGACTCTGTAGACCTGAAGATCGCACAAGACACAGCATCATATTTAGACATTCAGGGGGGAAAAATGTAATGTCTTATGAGTCCAGAGTCCCAGACACCTGGTGAAAGGAGCAGTGAATTAAGTTCTTGCAGCAAGAAGGACCATAATAATCTCTTTTTATGGGACTCATTGTGCATACATTACTGCTAGCACATTACAAATAAAATCTCAAAGCATTCAGTTAAATATGCTATCTTGCTCTTCCTAAGTGAGGCAGTATATTATCCCAACTGGCCATAAGGTCATAACCTAATTTCTGTATATTTGGATATTGCATGTGTTTGCATGTGTTTTTACTTGGAAATTATGTAAAGAATAAAATGTCAGTTTCTCATTATAGACTCTTCTGCATTCTTAGCTTCATAAACAGATGGACTATGCGTTTATAATTAATATAGATATAATGGTTATATATAATTGTCATATCTATATTAATGTTGTTTTTTTCCTCAATGTTCAATGCTTTCAAAAGTCCTGTCATAAATGAAAAAAAATCTTTCAAAATAGTCCACTGGTAAATGTAGAATCTTTACAACCCAGCATTTATTTGATCTATTCTCTGATTGAAGACACAGACTGTAGTGAATGGGCCCCAGAGCTCAGGAGGGTTTGCTGCCCTGTCATCTTCTCTCTATATTTCTTTGTGTGTAATTGTATTTATTTTTGGGCTCCTTTTCACTTCTTTAAGCAAACAGGAATCCATTTTCACTCTATGTGTTTTTTTTTTCCTCCAATTTTAATTTGATATACCTAGATCAATAATTCTCTGGAAAGTCAATGTGTATGAAATTCAAGCATAGATGTATCCCTCACAACACTATGTCTCCATAGCCATAAAGACCTACATTACAGAACCATACTGTACTTACTTTCTTATTTTCATGCAGTCACTGAAAACAGATTGGGGAACTGTCTATGGTGCTGATGGTAGTTCAATTCTAGTCTTCATAGAAATATAATGAAAAGTTTCAGAATGGAATGAGGTGACCAGGTTAGGTTGGTCTTAAATACTATAGATTAGTTGTTACATTAAGTTGTGTTGTGTCTTGAGTGGATTTGATGTCATTCAGACATTTACATGTGTGTGTGTGTGCATGTGTGTTACCCAGGTCCAATATGACTTATTTAAATGTACCACTACATGTACTCTACATTGCTGTACATTTATTTTTCATCCAGAGCTGAGAGGATGAATTCCAGACTAAAAGTCCAGAGGGAAAGAGTGATAAATTAGTGTCAGGGACAGCGCAATGATGAAAACATGAATGTCCAGAACGGACATGACACAACAGGATATATTTATACACAGACATAGGTGTGTATAACACACACAAAACTCCAGTCAGAAACACTGATCTGGAACACCTCATAAAGTCAGGTTTGTGAAAATTAGTGAAGGGATATACATCAGGATATATTTGACAATGCTGCCAAAACAGCCTACACTTACACTGAGGACAGTGTGTGGTGTGAATGTGTAATTGTGAATGACAGATTTGGACTGATGATCCAAAGCCCAATGGTTTCTTTTGAACTGTAAATACTAAAAATGGAACTGACTTGATCTGGGAATATTTTAACTATGATTTTCATTGTGTTTTTGCTAATCCGCTTTTGAGATGCAGGCAATTCTAACTAAATCGATATCTGCTTCCTGTAATTCAATGCAGACACCCACAGAATTTCCCACATTACTTAAATATGTCATGGCTGACTACAGATTGTTTCTTCTCTATGCTTTCTATACTCAGCAGTTATCAGCAGTTCCTTCTCATGTGTTGGCTGTCAGATAAATAAAAAATAGACATGCTGGCATCTTAAAACCTCGGAGGCTTCATTGCCAAAAGTGCTTTTTCTCTGTCTGGCCCTTTACCCCATTCCCCCTCCCCCTTATACTTTATCACATTGGCCATTGGCCACTGTTTTAAAAAAATCATGATAGGCTAAGAAGGGGACCTGCCCATCCCAGGCAAATCAAACATATTTACTGCGCTGACCAGAGAGTATCTTAAATGAAGGAAAGAAGCTGAACTACCACACAAAGACAGACCATGTTGGCATAAATGGCTTATTAATTTCACACAAGGTGATGGTGACACATCTAATGCTCCAGCACATCTGCCCTGCTCACCCACTATGAAATATATAGTCAGGAGACCTCAGTACTGCGATTAACATTCAAGAGCCTTGGCATTCCCCTTCTGAGATACAGTTGCTATTGATTAAGATGTCAGCAGCACTGAGGGAATTGTCATGCAAGAGATGTGCCCACATGAGCAACTGATAGGGCTGCAGCATTTTTCTCCAGCCTCCAGTTTCTTCTTTTCTTCTTGCCTTCACCTTCACAGTTTCATTCAGCACACCCTGACTGTTTTATCTGCTCATGTAAATCCTGTAAGGGATAAGAGCTGCTGCTATTACACGGTGTCTCTTCAGTTGCGCAACTCTAGAAAGGTACTACTGGTGTCAGTACTACATTTCTACCAGTACTACCAAACTACCAGTACTACCAGTACTACTTCTGTCTCCTGGTCTTAAAATTCACTTAACTGCTTATATTATAGCTGGCTGCTCTTGAATCATAAAAGCTTCATGGCCAATAAAGCACTACCATTAGAATAAAGGCCTGGATCCTTTCCCACTCTGTCCTGCCCTAAAAAAACATTATACTGTATGTGCATTAATGTTGCCATTATTAGCTAAGATTACGTGTTAGTAAATGTGCAAACTTCATACATATTTATAAGCTTACAGTTTTTATGCCACACTTGCTTGTGCTCATCCATACTGCATACACAATGCTGCATTGTTTTTCCAATTATTATTTTTTTTTTGAGTTTCAGCATTTTAGAAAAGACAAATAAAGGAAATAAGAGAAAGTGTGAACAATGGGCATTTGTGTGGATTATGATTGTGTAATCTTTAACATTAAGTAAACATTAATACATCAACCAAAGTATTTTTTTTATTCAGATGTAGCTTTAGGGCTGGGCATAATGCTCCAGAAATTCTACTTCAGCAATAGTACACAAGAGGGGGTGGTATACAACATATATATACCTCAATACTGCCAAGCACTCTCCACATATCAAACAGGGCACACCATTTGAGAGGGAGTAAAAGCCTGACAGCTTTGATCTTTCAGACATGTTGTCCCATGTCCTTTTTTTCCTGACCTCACTTCCCCTGGGCAGTGGGTGATGAACGCTGGGAATAAATTAGTGTAAGACACATCTGTGACCTGGGAGACCCTATAACCCTTGCATCACCCCCCTTGTGGTTAAACATTATGTTTTCCTTCATAACACCTCCCTCTCCTTCCACAGCCTTTGTAAACTAATCTATGGAAACTCTTCCCTAACAAAAAAAAAAAAGCTGCTATTGGGGATATCACTGAGCCCACTATGGGAAACATCAGTCTCCAATTAATGAGGTTGTTGGAACCATTTGGATCAAGAGATCCATGCTCTCTGGCTTGATTCTTGTCTGCAGCATCTGCAATCCTGCCCATCTGTTTTCCCATACCCGTATCTATGTGCTGAGCGCCCTCTAGCTCAGGGTGGAAAATAAACTCTTGCCATTTCACTGGAGCTGAAAGAAGTCCTTTACATGCAATAGGGAGGCCAAGACCTCACTGTGAGCCTGAAAAATGGTTGGTGCCTGTCCTGTCCTGCTTTTTCTGTTGGCCCATTTTTCACACTCTTTCCCTGTCGACTGGTGAGGCGTTCCCAGCTGAGATCTCTATCAGCAGTGATTAATCTGATAAGCAATCTCACCACATCTCTCTCTCCCCCTCTCCTGACTTCCTCCAATCTTCCTACATTCGCGATGCTTCCTCCCACCTCTCTTTCACAGTAAACCTCCACTCATCTCCAATACACTTTCTCTTTTCTGCCTTCATCACCCCTGCTTATGGATTCGAGTATCAGAGGTTGTCCAGTCACAAATCCAAATCATGTAATGTAAATGTTTAGCTTCAAGTAGCATATAAATCTGATAACAATTCAGATTCTTCCAGCTATCGTGATTTGAACATCTCTCATTAATTTTAATCGGGTGTAAATTATTCATAACCAGATAGGATCAGTCAACTCTTTTGTGTATTTCTGCATGCGTGGGGTGTTGTATGTATCCCTGTCTCTTTCACCAGTCTCTTGGTACACTGCATAAGACAAAAAAAAAAAAAAATCTTCAGTTCTCTTGTTTCACTGTTCAGTGTGTGTACGCAATACACAAATGAGTGTGTCAGCTCCCCCCACCCTTTTCCGTTCCTCCCTCTCACCCTCCCACCCTCTCGCTTGCCTGCTCTCTCTCCCCTGACACACACACAAGGCTGTGTCTCTGCCTCGCTGTATCTTTCGTAGCGTCTGCGTATTGAAAGAAAAGGAACACGGACCTGAGCTTTCCACTATCGCCTTGTTTCTTGGACCCCTCTTCATCCACGGGAACATTGCAAGATCTGGCAGATCTAGCCAGCCCCCTACCATAAAAAAAAGGAATAGATGGACAAGCCACAGCAACAGCACCAAACCAGCATCGGCTGCTCCAGATTCAATTAGCATGAATGTCACAGCATCAATCCTAGTGAGCCAGCCCGCCGGAGTGGCAAAACCAACGTTATCATCATCACCTCTGCTGACAGACGTCTAGGAATTGGACTGATGAGAGAGCGAGGACAGCACTGGAAGGAAGAGAAAACATCAAAGAAAAAGGGAGTGGATGCAACAAAGTAGTGAAATGCAGGAGCAGACATGGGTGAAGTACGGCTGGAAAGGTGTAATGGTGTGACTGTTTAAAGGTGGGCAGAATAGAAGGATCACTGTCCGTCTCATTTATCGCTCTGGCGGTTTGCCCCGTGAGCCGAGGAGAGAAAACGTGGCTGCGTTCGAGACTGGGGATGTGGCCGACTTCCATTTCTCCATGCGCTCACACTCCTCTGCATCTTCGTTGTTTTTTCCGTCTGCTTTCCTGCTACTGCAGCAGACTTGCTGGGCTGTGTTCCTCCCCAGGGATCTGATAGCCTGAAAGCTGGATTAGTCTACTCTTCCATCATCTGCTTTATTTTTCCACTCTCTTTCATTCTCATTCTCTCTATCACGTCCCCTTTCTCTGTCTGTCTGTGTCACCTTTTTTGAAGGGATTGTCTGGAGATCTAGCCTGCCCTGTTCTAATGATGGCTCTGCTCGTTGGTTCTGTGATGGTGGGTCTGTGTCTGGATAAGGAGTCCCTGTAACACCAGCTCTGGTTCAGAGATCGATCACGTTGCTCTGCATCAAGCTTTCTGAGGTGGACAGAGCCCACAAAACACCTCCATAATCTCCATGCTTATCAAAAAAATTATTATTTTTTTGGTAGTTGGCTAGTTCTCATTTGAGTCACAACTTATCATCTATCTGTTTTTTTGTTTTTTTTTTTTGGTTCCAATGGTTTATTATGGGTTTTTTATGGATCTCAAGAGGATTCTTGAGGACGTCTGAGGATATCACATCTGAACGCTGGGAATTTGATTTTTTTTATTTTTATTTTTTAACTCGCTAGACATTTTGAGCAATTTTTGGATAATTATCTTTGGGGATCCTTTATTATTTTTTCTGCCTTTCACTCCTTGTGGCTTTTGAAGATTTTTGCCCTTTTTCCGGGAGCCTAGGAATCATGGGCCCTGAATTGGCCTAAAATGTCATCTTCTTGCTTCTGTCGTGTGAGGAGGAGGGGCATGGGGGTCTCGCACCATCCTCCTTATACACCACATATGGTGTTCACCACAGGTGAACATGTCCTGGGTCCTCAGCCCCAGAACCATACCGCATGGGCCAATTTCTCCAGCCTCTGGCGGCTGTTGCTCACACTGTCCCTGCTGGCTTTCCCTGGATCTGCTGTCTCTGCCAGGGTCTCGTCCAGCCTAAGCACTACGCATCATGTTCACCACTTCCACAACAAGCATGGCACTGTGCCAATCGCCATCAACAGGATGCCCTTTCTCACAAGAGGAGGCCATGGTAGGTCCATCTACAGGAATTTAATGGATCTCTTGATTTACTTTTTTATTAATAATACATTTTGATTATAGAGAAAAACTATTAAAAAAATAACATGTGTCCATACTTACATACTGAAACACAACTAGCTTTGAATAATCATGCAGTCAACAGTTTCTTTGTATTGATTTGTTTCACATCCTTGACTCTTTTGGATTTTGAACCTTTTTTTGCATATTTATCAGGCAGCCTAGCCATTCTCCAGTTGTTAGAGTGGTGCTGTCTTTGAGCAGCTGGTAAACCATTTGATGTACTTAGTTCCTTTCGAATCCTGCATTTTACTGCTCTCATCTTCTCTCCAGCAGATTTTTGCCTTTGTAGTCAATATAGAAAATGCCTCATTAATGTCTTTCAATGCTTGTCTCTCTCTGTGAAGCATTTTCTCCAATAGTTGAAGAGTACATATGGATATTTAAGAGTTTAAATTAAGTGTTGGATGAGTTCTAAGATCTGTTCTTAAGGAACATGTCTATTGCCAAAATCTTCATTTACAGCATTTGGTTTTATCGAGAGCAAATTAGATAAGATCTCTGTCATTGAAATCCATCATTTGGTCCACTAGAATTGAATCTACAAATGCCATTCATTTAATAACTCAGAATAACCCAATATCAATATGCACAAGAGTGATCCTACGCAGACGCTACAAGAGCTTTACTTGGTATTTTTTTTTTTTTTTTTACTTTGGCTTTGTCCTTTTACATGTTCCCAGATCTCAGCTAGATTTGATGTTCCTTATGTGATTGATTTCGATGATCCGCCATTACATTTGAGGAAGAATTAAGAATTTGAGGTTTGAGGAAAAAGACATGGAATTGAGCCTGTAGTCTATATGGGATTGTTTGAAAGTTCTGTTTATAAGCACACAAAAACACTAAACCTTGCAAGCAGGCAAACTTGACCTCAGTTAGGACAATTGGTCACACACACATATGCACACATACTCAGCAGCTTTGAAGTTCCAGCCTTGCATGCATTTCTAATCACAATTAGTTTTTCCCTCCAGCTGGGTTAATTGGATTGCACTTCTCTTGAATTTTGAGTTCCTCAGCTACAAAAAATTAACATAATTAACATAAAATATTCTACGGCCCTCTGCAAACATGCATCTGTCAGCGGAAATTTGGCCTTTTACTAGAAATGTGTTTCCATTAAAGAAGCTACAGGGAAGACTGCAATCTTAGTATGGGTGTGAGAAAAGAGAGAGTACTGACCCTCCTTAATCAGGTACAGAAATGCATATGTCATTTGACTTCAATAACAATTATTATTTCCTACTAATTACATGTCAAATGTATCACATGATTTCACACTGATTCATATGTCCAATAAAATGTGAGTGGGTGAGTCCTCCTGATTTTTGCATGATAAAATGTTACTTTTTTATAATACTGGTGAATAGTTGCACCCACACCACAGTGTTCATTAGATATATCTTAATGTTATTTGATTTTAACATTAATTTATATTACTTCAGTTCAAAATTAATTTAAATTAAAAATCCATTCAAATAAGTGAAACATATATAGCATAAAATTTCAGTTTTTCAATGTTAAATGGACATCATTAAATTGGACACTATTCACTAAATTCATTAGCCAGTAAGTGTCCAGTAATCCCAAAAACCTGCACACTCACATTGACCCAAACTGGGTTACATTTCACAACAATATGTCATATGACATTTTGCCTTCCTTTGGTCCTTCAGTCGACCTGGCAAAAGTTTTACGCTGGATGCCCTAACTAGGCTTGGGACCAGCTCCAAGAAATACATTGTCACATCCAGTTATTTGATGTTTAAGCTAATTATATGTATTATTCTGTAATTAAAAGTTTTTCACATTTATAATAAAACATTATTGGGACTGTTTTTTCCCAACTCAGTAAACCAATGAATAATATCTTACAAGCTCAGAGAACATTTGACTTTTTGTCTCTGGACACAATATAATAATATAATAATTGATAAATAAAAATAAGGAAATTCTGCAATAAACTGTATTCTGCAAGTTTATTGTAACGCAATAAACTGTAAACTCTTTATATATACAGAAATTGCCATTACAGGAGCTATATAAACATCAATAAGACTCATACAATGTTTTGCATGTAGTAGAAGAGTGGAGGGTAGTTGCTATGTATTGTTCATGGTGATTTAACTGAATTGCTTGAATCAAGATTGCTCATACTCCCCTGTGCTTGGTAGATGTATCTGACCAGCCTTCATCTGTCCTTGAATAAAACCAAACATTGTCATTCTTGAGAGAGTGAGTATAGAGAGTGAAAGCAGGGAAGTGGTGGCCTAGCGGATAGGGAAGCAGACTTACAATCGGAAGGTTGCAGGTTCAAATCCTGAACTGCCAAGGTACTGTCCCCACATAATTCTCCCTGGGTGACTTTCATGGACCAAGGATGATGTGTTAAATGCAGAGGACACATTTTGTTTCTGTAGTGTTGCTTCCCTTAGCCCATATTAGTGCTGCCTCTGACCCACGCCACTTAGTGGAACACAATAAGCAACGGGGGACATGGCAGAGCCTGCTGTTTGACTACAACATTAGATACTGACAGTCTCTAATGTTGGGTCTGGCTTGATAAGCATGGGTCTATTGTATGCATACTGATGATTGGATCTTGGCTGTGTTAAGTGCTGCTTAGCCCGGAGGGATGTTTTTCAGGACTAAAAGGAATACTTGTTTTTTCATTCAGTGTGGTAGGTCCAAAGCACATATGGTCCAACCAAAAGAGGCATTTCCGTTAAAGGACACAATTATATACAATCTAGTGACTGCAACAGATTAATGGGACCTAAAGTCACAAAGAGAACTCACTGATTGGACAAAGATCCACACTGCATGCAGTTGACCAAGTGCTATAGTTTCTGCTGGTGTGGACCAGTGGGAGAGCAGAGCACTACTAGTAATTGGGCAGCTAGGTCAGATTCCCAGCAGCACTGGGATTCATTGTAGTATCATTATCACAGCTGAATCATTATTCACGGTGTATCATTATTCACAGGTGAAAAAGGGCCCAACAGAGACTCCAATCTCACAATGGAATTCTTCACAATATTACATAAGACCTCTTACAGGAAAGCATTTTCTTCAGACATGCTTCTTTACTTTATTTAAATTATAGTTTGTGTAGTATACAACATTATAGTTACTTGAGGACATCCTGTTTTGTCTTTATTTCATTCATCAGTCCTGTTCTTCATTCAACAAGGAACAATACATTCATTTGCATTCATTAATTGCTCACAATCCAAAATAAATTGAATAATGAGAGACAGAGTGACAGAATGCAACATCTGTGCTGTATAAATAGCAACTAATGTGATGAATTTCCTGCTGATCCACAAACGCTTGCTGTTCATCATGTTTGTGAATTAATAACAGTTTTCATATTGTCATTAAGTCACATCTGCACATGAACCACATATTGCTTTTTATTCTTTGCTCATCCTGTTTTCTTGGGTCTAATTAGGTTCTTATTAAGAGCTTGACAATGCATACATGATTATTCATTTCACTACAAAAAGTTTTAAATATTGTTTGGTTTTTATCATTTGTGGTAATTTTCACAAATTTCTTTTCATGATTGAAGCATTCAGGTACAAAGTGACAGTGTCAAAAGTGTCCTGAGTCACAGTGTGAGCTGTCTCAGGAAGGTGAGATTGGCCTACCAATCTTTTAAAGAATTATATACAAATGCAGCTGAGAAAAAGAAAAAAAAACTGGATCTTCAGAGGCACATGGTGATGTAAGTGCATTTTAATTATTTATCAGTGAGATATTAAAGCACTGCGGCTCTGGCCTGAACAGCAGATTTTCCACTCTTTTGGGACCCCTTGACATTAATAAACAAAATGTCTTATATTATGCATGACTGCTGCTTTGAAAAGGGTCCCCCCTCTTCCCTACGGCACAGCAGCCTAGGAATTGAGGAGAATATTCATCAGTGCTGGTACTATTCTTATTACCATTGTTTTGCTCTTGTCTCTTTAAAGAGGGCTTTTAATCAGTTTGTTTCCTCCTCTTGCATGTTAGGATCTTAGGAGACATTCTTTCATTTCTACGCAGGCCCCCCACAAACCTATATTCTGGACCTGTGCATTTATGTAATTCAGCTTCTCCCAGGATGCAGAAAACTAAGACTTGCTGACATAACTAACTATTGATGGACTATCTGGTCAGGATATTTGATGTAAAACTTTTTTTTTTTCACCTTCAAACATAATAACAAATGGAACATAAGATCATATTTTTTTTGTGGATTTCTCAGTTCTATCAGCTGGGGAATTTCTGTATCTTCACATGAATCTGTTTCTTGGTGTCTGCCACCACTAGAGTGTCTGACACATTTATGAAATTCTTTCTTGTAACGCCAGTTATCTGATTATTGTGGGCATATCAGAGTGCATGATTAAATGCATAATAACTTCATAAAAACATATCAGATACATTTTTGTATGGGAATGCACAGTATAATTTTACTAGAAGAATGGCACGTTTAGCCAGATCACATTCCTCTTTTTTATTTGATTTGCCAGCATTGAGAAAAAGTGCTGAGAAAAGAGTTTTCCACCAAATGTGGAATCAACACATTGAAACATCTCAACATGTGGTTTTGAATTGTGGGGCTGGATATTGGCCTCTATTGTGACAATCTATGATATGTTTTGTTTTGTGCGGGATTAGCACATTTCTGGCTCATTGTCTTGCCACATACATTGCATCATCTGAAAACTGATCTGGTTTGCCAGGTAAAACTGCTATCATCATAACAGTCTTCTCACATATCTAGGACCTCTGCAAGTCGATTGAATGTGTTTTAAATTAACTCATATCTTATGCCTTCTGTCAACACACTGCCATGTATTTCTGCTTTGCCACCCAAATGCGTTTTGTTTCAGTTTCTTCCTTAATATTTTTACATATCAATTTGGTGACATAGCAAAACAACTACCGTAATACAGTACAATGCATTTAGTCATGGTCTAAAAGAATAAAATTTGTTTGCCAAACTTACATAATACTGTACATAATACACATGTCTGGTGTAATTGATTAAAAATACAACACTGGAACAGACATATTTTTATTCTTATGCCTCAATTGCAGCATGTCAAATTGCAGCACATATTAACGAGATACAAATGGGTTTTGAGCTCTTTCAAATGTTTCTGCAGGCCTCATAGCCCTAATATTTAGGCTCATCTTGCTTAGGTGCTCTGGGTGTGCCAATTTCTAATCTAGTGATCACCAGATTGTAACAGATTGAAACTGCATTAACAGTGCATTATTAGTAACTGCCACAGACTACTAGCAAATTTCATACCTGTAAGAGGCTCTGTAAAATACCATATTATGTCCTCATTTTACCTCTTCAGTATTAAAGAAAGTATTGGTGTCCCGTTAGCATAGCTTCAGAAGGATCGCACAGTGATAAGGACAGCAGAGTACCTGAACCATGAAGCTAACTGATAGCACAAACTTCCTGACACTGTTTAGCTGAGGGATGTGCTACCACTGTGGATAAGAGGCAATCAGTAATGATACAGTGGGGCCTGGAAATCTCTAACAGTTTAGAGGGGACTTTAATCTCTCTGTGGTGATAACTGTAATGGTATCTGCTCTACCTGAGCCACAAGATGAGTGGAGTTTATCTCCCGACCACCTTGGATTGTGTTTTGCTCCAAACCTTACTCTAAGGCTGTTTGGCTTCATAGACACACAAAGGCCTCTGATGTCTAAGATCACACACATCCTCACACTGAGCCAGCAATGTAAGAGCAACCAATCAGGCTAATAATAGGATCCCATTAGCAGCCAAAGAATACAAATGTCAAATTGAGTTGACTCAGCAGAGCAATTTAATAGCTTTACTGATGTTAACTAGAAACAAATTACACTTTGGAAGATCACATAAATGAGGACTGACATTTTGGATTTAAAACTAGATAACTTTACCTGAAAGTATTTTTGTAATATTTTCCAAGGATTAAAAGGAACAGAACTAGGGATGACAGAGACTTTTTGGGAAAGTGTCCCCATTACTATAATGGAGTGTTGGAATCATCCCAGTCACACAACACCTCTTCCCGCAGCAACAAACCTTCCAACAAGGTCTCCCATCCAGGTACTACTAAGACCAAATTATTAAAGTGGTGACAGGTTAGACATTTATATGATAGTAAAGGAGGCTAGCTTAGTAAATAATTGAAAAAAGTTTTTTTTTTAATAGGGTCTCAAAATATATCAATAAAGTCTTTGAATTACGAAGGCAACAACAAGATTAATCCCTAATGCTGTGATTCTTCCTTCTGCCAAATAAACTCTCTCTGATGTTGGTTTCTCAGACAGTTGGGACCTTCAGTGACCTTGTATCATATCACCTCAATCTGTCGGTCCATGATGCATGGTTTGGTCTTGGCCTCGGCCTGTTATTATTTAGTAGCCTATTATTTAGCTTTTACAATGTCTACCAGCACTTTAGCGTGTTGCAGGCTTGATTAAGTCTCTATGAATCTGATGTTCCCGTTTTTGCACAATTTTTTTATTTGTGCTTTCTGGGTTTTAGTAGGTTTCTTTGTTGCAAACTCTGTTCCAGAGTTTATTGTGGGAAGGATTTCTTCTACTGAGTGCTTTCATACTCATACTCATATGAGTGCTTTCATACTCATTATATCTGTTGAAACTGTGGTCATTCAGAGCTAAAGTACAAGGTGATTATAGTGAATAATATTAGTTTAAATTAAAACTCTGAATAAGTGTATGTAATGTGTTAGGTTTGAAATAGACATACATTTCCTTTTATCTTTTGTACTTTGAAGGGTTCATCAACAACAGGCAAGTTTGGGTCACCTGTATTGGTCTGGTAAGGCCCATTGAGGCATATTATAGTATTGGGCTATACGTGAAATAAACATTGTTGTTGTCAGTCTTTTTCATGAAACAATGGAGGGACATATAGTCTGTTTTATTAATATGTGCAGAGAGGTATCTTAGAAAAGGAAGGATGGTGAGACGTAGAGACAAGGAGTGGGGATTGATGAATGACAGACACAGTGGGTGAGCAGGTGAAAGATGGGGAGTGTGATTTTTTTTCCTCCTCCTCTTCTCTTCACTGCCCCATGTTACTGAGAGGTGACCTCTACCTCAAAGATATGAAGAGAATGTCACGCAACATTAGCCCTCCCCTCACCCTGGCACACACAGGGTTTTATTTTTTATACCAAGTGGAGAAGAAAAAAACTATTATTTCACCCCCTTGATTAATGTCTGTTGTGTAGGCCACCACCAAGAAGAAAAGGGCTTGCAATTTCTTTTTTCCCATCACTTTTTTTTCCTGAGTGGGGCCACAAAGCTTTATAATGTTACTCCTGCATTAGATGCATGAATTTTTAAATGCTCAGTTGATCAAGTGAGGATTAATTGATGTGAAACCGTATCTGTAAGAGTAATTTTAATGCAGTGGGTGATTTTCATATTACTGAACCTTTCATGTTCTGAAAGAAAGTGGAGCTGTTCAGATGTGACCAGTCTTTTTATACACATCCCAGTGGTTAATTACTCTCATAGCGTTCCATGACCCTCACCTGACAGGGCCTTTTTAACAGTAATTACCTGTCAGTGGTTGGCATCAAATAAGACAGTCATGTTACATTGTAAAATAAGCTCCCACTGTCAACCTACCACACAAAATTGTTTTTTGGGTGTGTGATAGAGCAGGTAAATTAAATGGCTTCATGGCAGGCAATGTTCAGCCTTTTAACTGGTTCATTTAGTGAATGGCATGAATAAATAAATGGATGCAGATTGCAGTGGAACCACATGCAAAGCTGTCACGTTGTCATATGATTCATACATACCAAAATCCCAGGGGCTTGTTTTAGATAAGAGAAATATTTGATGAGCAAAAAGTTTATTTTCAACTGCTCTATCTGTTGACCTGAGTTTTATTTTGTCTATTAATGTTTAGATTTAGATCCTCAGCAGAGAGCTTATTGGCAGCTAAGAATTTATTAGAATGATCTTGTCCTTGAATAAGGCTCATGGCAAAGAGACAATAGCTGTTTCTTAAAACATGTATGATCCCTTCCTCAGCCAGAAGTGTACTAGAATATGGGATTATATTTTTCTTGCAGTTTCTGCAGCAGCACAGGGCAGGGAGGATGGAAACGCATTGTTCTGAAAAAACAAAACAGGGATTTAATGACAATACAAGAACACAACAGGGAACACTCACAAGGTGACAAGACTAATGCAGGTACAAGGACTAGACACATTCAGGATACTAACAAAACAGGTGAATACACTCAAGCATAAACAGGCCCACAATGGACACAAAAACATCAAAAATACCCGGCCCGGATTGCCAGGACCAGTTTGGGTCATGATAGTTTCATGTTGAACATTTATTACATAGTTTTGTCTATATGGAGAGATTTAGGGCTGATTTGAAGTTACATATATTATGTAAACGAAGATGGGAGATGAATGGACACAGAAAAGATATATGTATAAAAGATAGATATTCTTTAGTGTTTCAAATAAACTTCCAAAGTAAATAATGAGTAAATAAGAAAACACAGATAAAACAAACAAACAAACAAAACACCAACAGAAAATCCCAAAGATAAAGAATAAGCAAAAGACTTAAAATGAAAATTAGGCCTCTAACCCGTCTAAAGCATTTAAGGTCACACAACATAAGGCCAAACACTAGTTCTCAACCATAAGACTAGAACACATACACAGTTTACCTTCTGATACCTAGCTCAAAAACCAGGAATCACCCACAAAACTCAGTAGGAGTGCTAATCAGTTCAAGAGACCTTCACAAGGTACAGGAGCTTTGGGAGTTTTGTATATAGTAGTATAAATGTAGACTTAGACAGTTCACCCTGCTTATATACCTTGTGATCTCCAGGCTGGGTGGAGTGGACTTGCGGCAGGAGTGGTCAGGGGCCAGTTGACCCTTGGAAAAAAGGAAGTTACAGACTACCTTCTCAAACTATTCGCTCATAAATTACATCACTGTACGTAACATAAATACTTTAATTATTTCTGGATTTATGAGGAATATTGATAATTATACGAAATAAACATTGTTTTTGCACCATATTTAAAGATAGATCCATATGCATCATCATCAGCAATTTTATATTAGTAATATATAGAATAAATTACAGATTATACTTATTTTAAAACTGAAATACACCATTAGTCATTAACAATTAGGGACAACCATATGGGAACTTCATTAAACATAAGGAACTCCATTTTGAACTTGATTCACACAAATAAACCACAAAAATCATAATGTTATGGTGAAACATATTATTCTACTAGGTTCTAGTCAAAATAATTAAACACATTCAGTCTGTTCAAGCTAGTATTGCTGCAATATTTTTATTGAACATTTCTTCACACATCCTAGAGAACAGTGTAGACTGAGATTACTTTTGAACTTTTCTCCAAAAGCCTGTAAAACCGAATAGTACAACACTGGCTTAATGGGACTAAATGTGATTGCTGACAGGGGTTGACACTGCTGCAAAGCTGCCAGGGACTTGTCAGCAGTGAAAGGTGCCAGAACATGGTTCCGCCAGGACTGGGACCTGGCTGCAGCCTTGTCAGGGGCACCACTACAACACAAACAAAGTGCAATGGGGTCTGTTAGGTTGCATAAACAACAACATCATATTCTTCTTCTTCCCCAGAGGCTGGTTGGGTTGCAGAATGTCCACATGTGCATGTGTGTGTTTTTTTGTGTGTTAAATTCTAGGTTTATGTTGCCAAGCCTATTATGGCACATCCAAAATTCCTCTATTTCTGTCAAGATTGGTTCTAAGCTCAATGTGCATGCGCTGGACTGGAAACAAAATTGAATGGATAATATTCTGTAGCAAGTTGGCTGAGGTATTTTTGAGGAATTTGGAAGATACTGACTATTTTGTGATCCCCTTCTCATTAAAAAAATGTTTGTTTAATCATTAATTATTAAGCAATCATTCTCCCACATGCTGTCATTTTTTTCTCATCGCTGGAGAAATACTATTTACTTGTGTCTTAGCTGGTGTTGTCTGGTAAATTTGATGTGACAGAATGGGATTTGAATTTGATGAGCATAGAGAATGTAGTAAAACGGAAAGTATGATAAGTTTGGGACTCAAAGAAAGCTGCAGATTGTTTGTACTGGCATAAAGCCTGGATCCTAAATAATTAGTCACTGTTCATGACTTTCAGATTACGTGAATAGTTTGCAAGAGTTTTTGGACAATAAATCCTCAATGTTGTGAAGAAAGCACCCCATTCGAGAAGCCACTTAATCACTAGCAAGATTTTAGGTGTCCTTTTGAATAGCACCAATCACAAAACAAAAAAAAAATCTAGGAAAGGAAATTGCAGACCTAAGGAAGCAGCAATTACGCATGATGTTATCCCATTGCCTTATGTCTGAATTATAAAACCTTTTAAATTGAAGAACTTGCTTGTGACATTTCTACTCAACACTTATTAAAGGAAAGCACCCTCAACACATGCCTGCAGCTATACAGAAGGAAGGCCAGACCCTAGGCAAAAAAAAAAATCTTGCAATTTCAAAGGCATTTAATTTTCTCCTCATAGCTGCAACTGCAGCATAGGGCCAGTAAGGTTCTCTATATTTGCATTTAAGAAAATTACTGTTGTTTGATGTAGATTTATGTAATGACACCAAGATAACTAGAATAATGCCCTACCATAAATTTTGCAAGATCATACCTTCTCACAACTAAGCATCACTTTTCCCTGGTCCAGTCATTCCACTGAATAAACACAGAAATTAAGAAAAAAAGCATTATCCCACTGGAGTCACAGAGCCTAATTGGTGTAATCTGATCAAGAGGTGGTGATGCTGAGCTCTACTAAATCAGAGCAGCAACAAAGTGATCTTTTATTGCTTAAATGATCTACCAAATAACATAATCTCCCTGCAGACTAAAGCTACATTAATTTCCTTTTAAATTGTTGTTGGGGGGAAGGTTTTGGTGGATCAGGTTCAAGAATAAAAAGAGGAATACTGAATTGAGTATTGAAACCAAAACTACAGAAAGACAAACACATGCAAAAATAGAAGCAATGCATTGACTCTACCAGGAATATCTCTGTACTGATTAAACATCCCCAGATCTTGTCCACCCTACTTTTCTCATTTTGGTCCTGTTTTTTTATGTTTTTCATTAAATATAACAGAGATAGATGGAGAGAGACCTTTGCCCTTTTTCTTACCTTTTCATATACTCAATAAGTATATGCACAATCTTCCAGTGAAGATGGCACTTACACAGTTGCAGCAGATTGGTGCTCTCCCCTTTGGAGTGTCGTTTTATGTGTATTTACCTAATTTTGTTGTACTTGTGACAATGACAGTAAAGTTAAGATATCTTATCTTGATGCTAGGGTGGTAGAGGTGTTGGCAGCCATGTTAGCACATCATTGGCCAGCCTCTTGGTCTCTTTTTCTGCACTCCAGCCTGGGCAGTAGGTCTTGGATCGATCACACGCTGACTGCTCTGTGCTAAAGAGGTGCGCAGGAGGAGTATGAGAACGCCTGGTATCTAGGCCGCTGGTGCAGCAGCTGTCACCACTGTGCGGACACTCCTGATTAATTCTGCATGGGGGCCGGCATGAGCCTCCACCATGTTGAGAGGTGCCAGGGCACTGTTGAGAGCACAGAGGTGCCAGAGTCACACATACAGGGGACCAACAGGAGAGGTAGAGGGACAAGATGCACCATCCTCAAACTAAGACATCACTGCCATGCAAAGGTTGAGAGCGGCCCTGTTCAAATAAAGCTTCATTGCTTCCTTTACCACACTTTACAGTGACTAAGACAGTCAAGGTCCTAATAATAGAAACAAATTATGCCTTTAGCCCCTTTGTTAGGATTAATAAATGTATTTCAGTTTAAGTCATTAACTTGTCATATAGTCTATATACTGCATGACGTACCTATGTTATTTCTAGGACTAATCTCATTTGCACGGAGGTCAGATTAAAAGACTACATAATTTTATTAATATTATACTGGTTTTCATTTGTTTGAAATTTTGGAGGAAAGCTGTTACATAAATTACATAAAATGTAATGTTTAGTATTGGCAGAAGGCCTTTTCTGCTCTAGTTGGAAGGAAGGAAGTTAAAGAAACCATGTTTAATAAATATGCCATGTCACTTCGGTACATTGGTTTTGTGATTTCCTAATTAATTGATAAAAGGAGTGACCTTCAGCCTATTTTTTTTTCTTTTAGTTTTCTTTTGTTGATGAGTACTGGAGCGAGAAGAGGCCTTTCCTTTGGGATGGGACCTGAATTATACACAACCATGCTGTCAGACCCTTACCTGTCTGTTTTCATTAGCATCCACCCACAACCCCAAGACTGCAAAACCACCAGCTTGCTTGTCATTAAGGCTGCAGTAAGGCCCACACATCTATTCACAATATAGATCTTGTTTGACCTGGAATATTTAACAATCGGGTATTTAGTAGTTGTTGATTGTGTGCATATTGGTGTTTAAAGCTGCTCAGAAGCAAATAGCAGCCTCATCCTCTCCCCAACTGGCCTCTTTCTCATGTCCTTGCAGGGGAAGGACAGTGCTGATGACAGAGGCCTGGATTGAGACAGATGAGCTGAAATTTAAAGAGACAAAGAGGGACTGCAAGGGGAGAGTTTGGTAGATGGTGGCTGCTAAGTTTAGAGAATAAAAGGATAGGACAGGAGGAGAGAAAAACAGACAAGACTAAATAAGAGTGGTGCAGGAAGAATGGAGAGGGGTCAAAGACGAATTCAAACAGAAAAAGTTGGATTGTGATTAGCTGAAGCCGATTTATGAAGAACCAAAAAGATGACATCATTGAATTGTTCACCTTGGGAATGTGAAGGCCCTTAAATGCAAAGGAGCATGTTAGGCTGTCAAGGCTGTAAAGATAATATTTTTATCACACAAACTGTATTCTACATAACAGACAATATTGGGCTTAGAACAAAATTTACATGTAAAATTATATATAAATGTAAAATTAAGTATAGTATGGTAGAGAGAGATGGGGAAGCCTAAGCCAGACAATATCCTCCTTACCTTGACAATACCCTCCTGCAGTGCTGACTGCTTATGTAAACACTATGGAATGATGGAAGAGAGAGAACGATGCAGCAGAGGCTTCTGACTCAAGCCTCAATTTAACATGCTTCTCCCACTGCTGCTTCTTTAAGAACAGGGAGGGACTTGTGTCATTCATAGCCTGCCTTGATTTGCATAGGAACTTGTCAAGATACCAGAGATTTTCTGATGAAAGATTGGTACAATTCAAGTTGAGATTCTAAAAAAAATTTAACAGATAGTGACATCACATATTATCAGACTGAAAAACTGTAAGGGTATAAAGAAACACTAACACAACAGACAATGACGCAAAATATGAGTAATGGTATCACAGGCACATTGGTATGATTTATTCATGCTTGCAAGCTCTTTATATTTACTATGATTCATTTGACATTTTTATTTATTTGTTTAAATGTTTTTTCCTCCATTCTTTTACTATCACCACCCTCCCAAATTGAGTGGGCTAACACATGCATAAAGGCCAACTGCCACCTCACAAAGCAACACAGACAAATTACTGGGCTCTTTGTTGTTGCTTGTAATAGTTAGATTTCTGCGTTTCCACACATTCCCCTCATGCCTTTTTTAATGACAGCTATGTTTTCCCTACACTGCCTCCTCAACAATCACCAATTGGTAGCTTCTAAACATATTAAAGTGTCTACAGAAGGCTTATAAACTGTGTGTGAGTGGTTGGAAGACTTTAAGATAAAGATTTTATAACTTTTGAAGGAACCATAACATGGTTAATGTATTACCACTGTTAAAAGTTTTTGAGGTTTTAAAGACGTTTTCTAGCATTGATCATATTTCATGTAAAAAGGTTAAATGCTTAACCTTGCTAAAATGCAAGATTAAACTATACAACTGAATGAGGATAAATGTCAGGATTGGCTGCACCTGGGGACTCACCTGGGCCCAATCAGGGCACTTTTATAAGGTGCTGTGGTGGATGGATGTGACATTTTTGTGGACCTTAAAACGTATGGGTAGAGGGATATGGGTATGTATGGGTATGTTTTTCAGTTCTGGCAATCGCTACATGCCTGTGGGTTGCTTTCTGGGCGGGTGTAAAATTGCAACGTTGGGCCTGTAGGGTATCAGAATTTCACTATCACTCACACTCTGAACACATGTAAGGAAAAAATAAGTGTTTGTACTGTTTATGAAGTGCCACAGAGGTCTATGTATCTACAAAACTATTAGATTCACACAAGTGCCATTTTATGAACAATAATTTATTACAAAAATATACCACATTTAAAAACTGTAGAAATCATGAAAAAACAATTATGTGAATGTTTTCGATATTGATTCATTAATTATGGTACTCCAAAAAGGACATTGCCCTTCCTGCAAAACATGTTGGTGTAGCCTTCAGCACAATGTCTGCACCTTCCTCTATCAGCTTTGATAGGCAAATGTCCATCCATGGCCTTGCACGATTGCCGCATCAGCAGTAAGGTGGTGCTTTATTTTTCTTCTTCACTTCACTGATATTTCCATACTCGTCATCATCACTTCCATCTGACTCAGAGGGCATTTCCAAGTCACTGTCTCAGTTCTGGATGGCCTATATACCATCCTACAAACCGTACATGAGGCAGCTCTTCCTGGTTTTAGAAGCATTTCATAGCTGTTTGACTTTGTGGGGGAGGCCATCTTTACTTTTCGAGGTAGAAATTACAAAATAGTAACTTTGCACAAGCACTGTATTAAAACACTCCAATCTGATGTTACCTGGCATGATTAGATAGATTAGATTAGATTAGATTAAACTTTAGTGTCATTACACATGTACAAGTACACGGCAACGGAATGTAGTTTAGGTCTAACCAGAAGTGCAATAAGCAGCAAGTGCAGGATACAGTTCAAATAAGTTATGTATATACATAAAGTGATATGTGCAGGAGATGGAAAATAAGTGTGAACATATTTACAAAAGTAAAAGTCAGTGCAATGATTATGTGCAAGGAGGAGTTCAGCAAGGAGACAGCTCTGGAGAAAAAAGCTGTTCCTAAGTCTGCTGAAAGAGGCATGGCACAATTGAGGTTAAAAGAATGAACAGTTTCTACTGTATTAACACCAGTAGATTACTAATGCAGTTACATGTAAATATTGTATGTACAAATGTATCAATGTTACAGAAAAACACAAAATAAAAGAAAAGAGAAAGGGATAGCAGAAGAGAGAGAAAAGCCAGGAACCAAGCCGCAGAGAGGCCGCCTGCTCCAGGAGAAACAGGGGAAGACAGCAAGACTCAAAAAAAAAAAAACCCAGTTTCTAATAGAGAGGAAAAAAAAGTCCACAAGAGAAAATTCTTTTATACATTTGACTCCCAGGAAGTTGCCACAGACTTTTCTAAATCATTTTTTTTTTTTTTACATTTACGGCATTTGGCATTTTTAGCCTTTCTGAGTGTATAAATCAGTTGAAACATTCTAAATATCTGCATATCATACATTTCTATTTTCAGAATATGTCTGTTACCATTTCTGGGGATTTGGTAGATGAGTTTGCATTCCCCCGTCAGAACCTGGCCAAGTTCTCAGCAGGGGCACCTGCCACCAATGCTGAGAGCCCATTTGGGGACCCAGTAGCACTCAAAGTATTTATGAGAGATTAAGTGGGCCTGCTGTTTTAAAGATTAACTTGAGACACTCATGCTGTGTGGCACTGATCTGTTGATCACTGATACAGTGATGCAGTTTACACCATGAGCCATATTTATCATCATGAGTTTTTCATTCATAGATAACTCTATGGTTTGTGTGTGTGTGAGAGAGAGATAAATAGTGAGATGAATTCACTTAATGTTTTGTGCATATATAACTCAATTAAATCTTGGGAATCCTGTGCTTTTTGTTTTCAAATCCCAAAAGCATTGTAGCATTTATGTAGGCAGCCTATTGGATCAAAGTTGATAATAAATGTGTGGAGAAACTGACACCTGACCATGTGCAATGTATAGGATAGCTAAAAGACGACATTAAATATTATATGAAGGTGAAAATGTACTTTTAAATGAAAAAGTGAAAGGGGGTGGTTATTTGCTCAGTGGCACCTTGGCAGTTTGGAATTCGAACCGGCAACCGTCTGATTACGGGTCTGTTTCCTTATACGTAAGGCCAACCACTGTCCCGTATACTATTATGAAGGCTGTCATCTGCGGAGGTCTATTTAACAGAGTATAATAACAAATTGTTGGCTTTAATTAGAGCAATTTGGAATGGCCCATACACAACTCAACACCACCAGGATTATTTGCATTAGAAACCCTCTAAACACTTGTTCCAGTTGAATCGTGGAATGAAAGCAACATATGGAGAAGGGTAGACTACAAGAACGATAAAAAGAGAGTGACATAAAGGACTTCCTTACATTTATCTATTTTAGCATTACACCTACTCAGATCTCTTTAGCAGAGGGTGGGTATTGAATGCATGGGGCTGAGAGTGTGTGGGTGACTGTATAGTATACACTGTGTTCTGGTATGACTGTCTTGCGATTATAGGATTTCTACATTTGTGTGTGTGTGCGTCCGCTCAGACAGCAGCACTTAATCCAGCATTCTGCCTCTGTGCCTTTCACACACCCTCTCAGCATGCATTAGCACTGCATATTTCATGATCCCTATTATTATTTCATAATTTGTGAACCCAACTCCTTCCCGATAGCCATTTATGCCTCTCTCTTCCTGTTCTTTTGCTGACCTATTGTTTTTCAATTCACCATTGCTCTGCACCCCTCGTTTGTATGCAAAATCTGTCTCATCACTCTCTTTTTGCACCACTCTGAAACTCCTGAACACTGTGAGTCATCCACCAATATTACATCAGTGACTCATTTACAGTATACATGGTCATTAGATCCTCATATTTTTATACATAGCTGCGCATACATATGTTTTTGCTTCTCAGGCAAACAGCTTTTTTTTAGCACATTTCACTCAGATAATACATTGCACCAGAAGATATTGCCAGGCTTCTGAATGTGCAAGCGGTGCTTACACTTTAATAACCGTGAGGAGTGAGCAAGGCAGAAGGGCATGACATGGTGAATTAGCATTTTTTAAATACACAATAAAGCAGCAGGACACAATGGCTGGAAATATAGAAAATAAAAATAATAAACACATGGTTCTCACAGATTGCAATCACACGGTCAGAAAAGTGCAGGAGAGTGAGGGAACACACCAACTTAAATGTTCTAAATATACATAATGAAAAACAACAGTGAGAAATGAGTACACAATCACACCATGAATTGGTACCACCTGGTGGGCAGGGGGCACTGTGGCATCACATTAACTCAGTTATGACTGATGGCAAAGACTGAGTTTAGTACATACAAAAACCCTTTCCATGTGGAGAACAAAAAAGCTGAGGGAAAATGTTATTGTTGCTTCTTGTGTCTCTGTGTTTTTAGAATAGATGAGTGGCTCTTCTGTCTGTGTGCTTGAAGACCCTTCCTGTCAAGATAAGGGGTTGTTAATTCAGTGGGCTATCTCTGCCATCATTTCCTTCTCTCAAGCCTTATCTGTCCCCATTGCTGATTCTGTCTGGATGCCCTCATTAACCTAATGACAGAACAGGAGAGACCTCTGTGCAGGCTGTCAGGTTGCGGCAACCTTCACCCTCACTTTGGCAGACCACTCAGTCAGTTTCTCTCTCTATTCATGTAGAGATCTTTGATGATAGCCCTGCTGTACAAGGACAGTTTTTTTTTTTTTGCCTTAAACTCCCTGTTGCCTTAAACTAAAGAATATGTGGAACACATTTAACCATTTTTTTTATATTTCTTCATAGACTTTTTGTGTGTTCCAAAGACATTGGACTATGTTCAATTCATTTAAAATAAAGGATATCTATATTAATTAAAACTTAATTAAAATTAAACTGAACAAAAGCTAAATGAACTCAAATCAAATTCTGGTTACATGTTACTGGGTAGTTTAGATAACACACACAGAAACACTTACTGCAGTTGTTCATTCAAGTAGAGCAGCCTGGTACATTCCAAAACTCCCATCTTGCACTTCTGCAACAACAAACACCTAGTCAGGAGTAAAGCGGGACAGCAACCAGCCCAAGCGTAACATGTTTTTCCATGATTGTTAACACCCAGGAGTGCCAGAAAGAGCAGAAGTGAAAGGGATGAAGGAAGAGGAGGAAGACAAAAGTTGGCATTTATATTGCAACCTGCAGAATGAACAGGCTGTGAGAGTTCCTAACTCTCTCATTACTCTAATAAAGAAGACCCCAGCTGGTGGATGGTGCCTCTAAATTGAATGCTGGCTGAAGCTTATGTATGTGTCTATTGGCAATAAAGATATGGGCAGAGCAAGGGTACACAAATTTGATGTGAGGGGCATCCTGATGGCCTCCTGCATGCACACACATACATATCCATCTTCCCCTCTGGTTTCATCTGTGTGCTAAATGGCTGATTCCATGCTTTGGACATGAGCCATCACTCCCATGGAGAGTGAGAAAAATGGCTGTGGATCTGTCTGAAGCCAAGTAGTCGGATGGACTCATCTACTCCCTAGCAGGGTCCTGGTGCTTCATTGTAACCACGTTGTGATTAATGTGCTCCCACCAAGGAGGGAGGTTGCATATAGTGATTTCACTGTGTAAGGGAGAGTGCATGGGTGAGGGTGAGAGAGGACATAAATACCAGCAGCCCTAAAAAAATCAGTCAAACTTGTCCCAGGTTCTCCAACCCCCAAATAGATGTGTTACTTGATTGTTCAAAGAAGACTCTTTTGTAAGAAATCTGCAGTCCACCCATATTCACTTCTGTTGCACTTGTTTTCACATGAAAATTAACATATCTGTCAAATTAAAGGGAATATTTTTGAAAGTATGTGAACCAGAGATAATTGTTCAATCAAAATTGTTCATTTTGATGAAAAAAAACATTTGGATTCAATGGAACATTAAAAAATAAATAATAATAATAATAATATTGCCTCTTCAGTGTAGTATGCCCACCAGAGCTACCTGCTCTGCCATGTGCACATAGAAGATCGAGAGGGAGAAAACAGCTCTTCCTATCAGAGTAAAAGAAAGAAAGGAGCAAGTGTGAAGGGAGAGCGAGAGGCAGACATGAAGTAAGGGTGTGGCTGACCTCCACCTGAGAGAGCTCTTCATGGGAAATAAACACTAGATGTCACACATGACTACAACCATCCATAGGATCGAATGAGTCAACAGAGCCACCATCTTGGAATGGGATAGAGCTCCTTAAACTACACTCCTGCTACATGAAGAACAGTGCAAACACAAACCCCACAAAAAAGGCCAGCAATGTTCACTGAAAGATCCTGACAGTCTTCATGATAAGCCCAATAGTGTTACATCTAAAAGTTTTACATTTATGCATTAAGCAGATGCTTTTATCCACAGCAACAGGCTTTTGTATAGATTTGCAAAAAACTATAGACAATGAGCAGTTCACAATGAATTTTCCAGATAAAGAAAATATTTGTAGTTTTTTTACATTTAATAAGAAAGATGACAGAGGCTACGTATCTAGTATTTAATATTCTTGTGTACAGTTTCTTCCTTAAACTGCTGCTCTGTAGTTGGACTATGTACTTTTGTCACATGGTGTACACTAACCTTGTGAAATATTTGTTATTCATTTCACTTCTATTTTATCATGATTGCATGATTGGAACTTTGTCCCAATATGGCGGCAGTATTGACCCATGCTGAGTGTCTAGTGTCTATATCTATGGTTACAGCTGTTCTTCAGAGGGCAGCTAGGACATGGCTAACTTGTGCTCTGGGCACTGTTGCAACTAGCTGGAGTTTGACTAGACCTTATTTTGCTGCTGGCATCACTGACTCAACTTCATCAATGCCAGAGGTGAACCGCATAACCACTTAGACTTTGTCACAAGACCATTGTGGCCAATGCCGATGGTTATTGTGATTTAATGTGTATACACTGCTCAAAAAAATAAAGGGAACACTTGAACAACACAATGTATCTGCAAGTCAATCACACTTCTGTGAAATCAAACTGTCCATTTAGGAAAAAACACTTTTTCACATGCTGTTGTGCAAATGTAATAGACAACAGTTTGAAATTATTATAGGCAATTAGCAAGATATCCCCAGTAAAGGAGTGGTTTTGCAGGTGGTGACCACATACCATTTCTCAGTTCCTACGCTTTCTGGCTGATGTTTTGGTTACTTTTGAATGCTGGCGGTGCTTTCCCTCTAGTGGTAGCAATAGACTGAGTCTACAACCCACACAAGTGGCAATACACAGGTAGTGCAGCTCATCCAGGATAGCACATCAATGCGAGCTCTGGCAAGAAGGTTTGCTGTCTGTCAGCATAGTGTCCAGAGCATGGAGGCGCTAAAAGAAGGCAGGTCATTACATCAGTAGATGTGGAGGAGGCTGCAGGATGGCAACAACCCAGAAGCAGGACCGCTACCTCTGCCTTTGTGCAAGGAGGAATAAGAGGAGCACTGCCAGAGCCCTGCAAATATAGCTTCAGCAGGCCACAAATGTGCATGTGTCTACTCAGTCAGAAACAGACTCCATGAGGATGGTATGAGGGCCCGACGTCCACAGGTGGGGGTTGTGCTTACAGCCCAACTATGTGACAGTTGTCACGTTCCCCTCTAGCTCTGGTGATAAATGGAGGATGCAGGTTGAAAATGAGAAATTAGTATTAGGGAAGTTAGGGAAGTTGAAACGAAATAAATGAAATGTCCTTTATCGTTGTGCCACGCCTCTCCTCTAGAGGTCGTCTTGCGGAATCTTCAGCGAGGCCCTCAGCGTGAGAGCCGAAGATCGCCTTTGTCTTGCACAGGCCTCGAACCGGCATCTCCGCTTTCCTTGCCTTCACTTAAACCCGTGTGTGCTTTATAGCCATGCGCTGAATTCGAACCCGTGCTCTCCGTACACAGCGTGGACGTCTTGTTGCGCCACTCACGCACCGGTACGTCGCCTGGGATACACAGCATACGGGAATTCTGCACAGAGAATGCAGGATACACACACACACACACACACACACACACACGGAGAGAGCGAAAGAGCAGGAGAGAAGGGGAGACCCAGGAGCTTCGGCGTGGCGGAGCTGTATCGAGCCCAGGGGGGAGAGTAGAGTTCCAGTCCTACCGTGGGGTTCACTGTCGTTGTCGTTACGGACAGCATGCGGTGCAGAGAGAAAATCAGGTTGTGTGAGGGAGACTGAACGCAGGACTAAAGGGACCGGCTGGTTATAAAGAGGAGTGTACAGACCCATTACCGCTAAACTAACCAATCACCGATCAGAAGTCATTATCCCGCTAAGCACCCATGATTACTTACCTGTGATGAAGAACAGGTGGGAATAATCAGGGTGCTAGTGAGCCCCAGAAGAACACACACTAATATATGGGAGAGTTCGACCGCTGGGGGCGTGGCAGAGGTGGCATGAATGTTACAACAGTATAATAAAGTAAACTTAGGGTCAGTAGTGAGCCTGCCCCCTTTGAACGCAGGGGGGCGTGGCTGGTTGTAAATTACTAAAAGTTCACTCAGGTACTGTGTGGCGAAACCATTAAATGCTTTAGATCAAAAGTAGGATTTTGTAGTCAATCCTAAATTTGATTGGTAGCAAGTAAGACCAAGGTGAGACCATGATTGATTTGACCAAATTTTCTGGTTCTAGTTAAAACTCTTGCTGCCGCAACTAGCTGGCGCTTACTGATACACCTACTAGAACATCCAAAGTTGAAGTTGAGCTTCATTTTCATTTCAGCTGTTTACACATGTTAGACATTACATAGTGATTTGAAATAACGTTTCTCCGGAACCTGGTGCTACATTTAACGATCAGACAAAGTTACATACTGTCATAAAGTGCACGTGTGTGACAGACAAACTGGGCTACATAAAGTGCAAACAGGGGACACAGGTAGTGCAAGAATAACAGTTAACAAAAAAACATGTAGATAACAATGAGACAGAATAATAAATGTGAAAAGCAAAATATTGCTGTGCAAAATGGAACGGTGCATTAATAGATAACATAACCATATAACAGAGGTAGTGTGTGTGTAAGTGTGTCAGTCCACAGGGGTGAGTCCCTGAGAGTTCAGGTGTCTAATGGCCTGTGGGATGAAGCCATTGCAGAGTCTGGCAGAGGTCCTTCACAAAGCTGGTAGCTTTCCTGATGTAGCGTGTGGTAAATGTCCATTATGGAGGGAAGAGAGACTCCGATCTTCTCAGTTGTCCTCACTATTTGCTGTACAGTCTTGCAGTCCAATACAATACAGTTCCCAAATGTGACCGTGATGCAGCTGGTCAGAATGCTCTCAATGGTCCCTCTATAGAAGGTAGTGAGGATGGATGGTGGGAGATGGGCTTCCTCAGCCTCCACAGAAAGTATAGACGCTGCTGGGCTTTCTTGGCTGTTGAGCTGGTGTTGAGATTCCAGATGTTCTCCTCTAGGTGAGCATCGAGGAACCTTACACCAGTCAGTCAGTTAGTCATTGCTTCTTGATTCAATAAAGGCATGGACCAATTTTTCTGCATTGTGCATTGAGATCATAATTTTTATCTTTGAAAGCATTCTATCGCCTTAGTAATGCTAAGATATACTTCTCTCACACATGTAGATAATATCACTATCCAGAGTTATCAGACACTTTATATCTGGCTGCATGAGGCCCAAGTACAAGACCTTTTGACTTATCAAGGTTTAACAGAAGAAAGTTGGTTCAGACAATTCTCTATTGTGTTCAGCTGCTGTCTCTCGTCTGGCATTGATGATAAATACAACTTATTGTGAGTATAGCAGTGAAAATGAATACCATGTTTATGAATGATGTGACCTAAAGTTAACATGTATAATGGAAATAGCAACAGACCTAAGACAAAATGTTGTGGAACACCAAAATCTGCTTTACTGTGTGACTATGAGTTACCATTACCATTACCATGTCCAGAAACGGATACCAATCAGTCAAATATGACCTGAACCAGGAGAGGGCTATTCCCTTAATCCCAACAACATTCTCCAACCTGTCGAGGAGAAGTGTGATCAATAGTGCCAAACACTGCTCTAGGGTCAAGTAAATCAAGCAGTGAGATGTGGCCCTGATCTGAGGCCAACAGCAGGTCATTAACCACTTTAACCAGTGCTGTCTCAGTAATATAATGCGGTCTAAATCCACCCTAATATACTTCATGAATGTTGTTGCTGTGTATGTACACACAGCTGCTGGGCTACGACCTTCTAACATTTAAAAAATTGAATGCATCTTGAATCTGGGTTTTTTTTGTTCTTGTCTAAGAGGAGAGATAGGTCAATCGAGCCACGCTAACAGACTTCCTATAGTTAACGAGGCCGTCCTTCACGATATTTTGAATATGATCATTTTACTTTGATGTCATTTATGTTCTAAATTCCGGGCAGTCTACTTTAATTGCATGTAATCATTATACCAAGGTATCTGTGACTATTTTCCTTTTGAGGGAGCAGCATTATCTAACATAGTACACAATGTTAATTTTAGGCATTTAGTCACTTGGTTGAGTTCAGCGGGGTGACACACTTGCAGACATATTGTGCTGGGGAACAAGCCATTGCACCGGGAGAGGACACTTTACGAGCTGGGGAGGAGGATCAGGGGTGTTTGGTCTGTGAGGGAGAGACTGGCGGGGAATGAGGACGGGGAGGAAGCAGTGGATGCGCTGCAGCGTGGTGGGGAGTGGGTTTGGGATCTGCGGGAATTACCGGGGCAGAGGAGAACCAGAAGACAGAGGGTTTCAGGATGGTCCGGGAGTGTGGACTAGACGGGAGGATGTCTTGGGTGGCAGGAAGGTAGGGGAGCATGAATTTCGTCTTAACCAAAGGATCAGGCAGGCTCAAAGTCATTAATTAACAGGCAGAAATCGTGGTCGTGAAGTTCAAGTCAGGGTTCCGTTATGGTCTCAAGGGGATCAGGCAATTCTCGAAGTCGGGGGCAGGCGAAGGTCATATTCATGGGTCAAGGTCTTAGTAGCGTAGGTAAGGGAGCGAGTGTTCGGATGAGGAATCTCATCCAAAGAGCTTGCAGCGTCTCCTCGGGGTCACCCAACTTTTATACTCGACGCTGCACGCTTTCATTTCCTCTTCCGCGTCGTTGTCTCCCTGGCTGGTTTGGCGCTCTCTGGTGGGTTAAACTCTGCGCTGTTCTTGAAGTAATTGTTCGTTTATCACTACAGCATGGCATATTTTAAAAGCAATAAGGAAATAATCTGAGATTATCTCAGATTGTGGAAGAGTGACTGTCTTCTATATTTAAACCAAAGGTCATTACAATATCAAGCATGTGACCACCTTCATGAGTAGGTCCTATTAAATTATTTTCAAAGCTACAGTCTCATCACCTGGCCTCTTTGATAATTCTTTCTAATTGATGCTTGCCTTTTGTATCAATTAATCGACTACAAGTTTCACCTACACCCTTCTGTACAATGAATAGTTAGTGGAATAAACGTTTGCAAGACTATGTGTTAAATTCATATACAGAATCTCAAAATAATAAATCTGTTATGTTCAATTCTGAGGTTATTATTATAATTTACTGCCACCTCTACTTAAGCGAGTTAAGCGAGGTTGGTGTACATAGTTGTATTCAGGAGGGCATGATTTATTTAATGCTACAAATTCATTTAGTTTTAACCAAGTTTTGGTCAGGCAGAGTACATCAAACCCCGATCTGTAATAATTTCATTAACAATGAGTGCTTTTACATGTGAGAGACTTTGCATTTAATAGGATTATTAAATGTTGTGGTTGCCTAGCGGTTAAGGAAGCGGCCCTGTAATCAGATGGTTGTCGGTTCGAATTCCGATCTGCCACTGAGCAAACCAAACCAATGTCCCCACACACTGCTCCCCATGTCCCTGTCATGGCTGCCCACTGCTCACTAAGGATTATGGGTTAAACGCAGAGGACACATTTCATTGTGTGCACCATGTGCTGTGCTGTGTATCACAATGACAATCACTTCACTTTACTTACTTTACTTATCTTATCAGAGGTGCTGGTAGTATGTTTAGTAGGTTGCAACAGGTATTAAGTTGCTGAAACAGACACCCTGTCCACCCTGGGGAACAGATACAGCATCAGCACATTTATGTGTGTTATTGATAATCTTCGTTTTTTTTTTGTAGGAGCTCTTGTTTCATGAAGATGAGGTACAGACACAGTGTGTACAAGCTGGGTGGTGGCTCTACGCTGTCACGTCGGCAAGCTGAGGGGGGAAGGAAACGCAGAGGCGGGACATACTGGGGACAAGGATTTATTAATAACAATGAAAAACTGCGCCATGGCCGAAAACAGGGAAATAAAGGGGATAATGAAAACTAGCCCGCAGGCATGTAGCGATTGCCAGAACTCAAAAACAAACACCAGGTCCACACAGAAGATCAAATTCATGAATATGCCGCCACTCCAGAGGGGCGGAACCACAGGCTTTTTAAAAGCTTTCCTGATTGGCCCCCGGTGATGTTTCTAGCTGATGCCAATCCTGACATACTCATATGACAGATGCTCTGTTTAGCCACCTCGTCTTTGCTCTTGTAAGTCAGATAATTTTTTTGATTCTAAGATTATGAGCCAGATTTTCAGTTAACTGAGTGCCACCTTCCCATTTAGGGTGGATTCCATCTCGCTCAAAAAGACCATGCTTAACCCTGAAATATTGGCCCGTTATTAATAAAACCAACTTTATTTTTTGGACTCCCAGCGATTTATATCAAGGAGTCTGCTACAGCCGGTGTCATAACCTTAGATATTGTATGCTAGAATATCTAAGGTTAATTTTTGGCAGTTTTTTTACATTTTGCGTGGATGTTGGGCGCTCTGGCTCCAGTGAAACACAAGATTTTATTTGATAGTGCCGCTATCCTCATGTTTCTGACTATGGAGTTGCCAAAGACTAGAGCCGGTGGTTTGCAGTGCTCAGCGGATACAGTTCTGAATGCAAACTGGTGAGTGGCACCCAGGTAGTGGGGGAACCTTGGCTGTTTGCCCCGGTAGCTTGCTTGCATGGTTTACGCCAAGCTGTCACCCAACTGCTGTCTGGAGGGCATTACTGGTACCGGTGCTGTGGTAGAGACAGTTACCGACTGACTAGGCTGGTGCACATACAGGGCTAGAAATGAATCTAGGAAGACCTCTGATGCCGTAAATCAGATATAAGTTTGGATGCGGTCCTCTAGCTTAGCTATTTTTTCCATAATTTCAGCTAGTTTTCTACACTTTGCACAGTAAAATACTTGCTTTTGACAGAGATTGATATTGTACATTTACATTTACCGCATTTATCAGACACCTTTATCCAGAGCGACCTACAATCAGTAGTTACAGGGACAGTACCATGGAGCAACTTAGGGTTAAGTCTCTTGCTCAGGGACAACAATGGTAGTAAGTGGGATTTGAACCTTTGACTTCTGTTTCATAGCGAGTGTGTTACCCACTAGGCTACTACCACCCAGTTTTCACAATTTCACAAACATTTCACAAACTGCACAGGGGATAAGTGAGGACGTCATCATGTTTTGTTGATAAAGGTAATCCTTTATGTCCTTAAGGACTAACGAGAGCAGCTCACACCAAACACACCAAACAGTACAGTACCAGAAGTGACAGTCCGGAAGCAATATGTGTGCAACATAGAGGCTGAAATGTTTTTACACAAAAAAGAAAACCAATTATGTTTATCTCCTAAAGAAAGCAGCACACATTACTTTAAAGGAAATTTAAAAAGTACTTATTGCCTACATCCTTTCTGTTCTTTTAGTTTTATTTTCATGGCCCTTAGTACAGATGTGGGGGGGGTGCTTTCTGTGGAGAAGCAGTTATGATGTTCTGTCCCACCACAACAAACATGAGTGCAAGCTTTTGAGTGTCTGGACATGTTACACTATCCATTTGGAATATGTAGGAAGTTCACCAACAGTCAGTGTTTATTCACAACTATGGAATGAAATGAAAGAGCATTTTCCATTTAGCAGCCTACTGAAATGCACTCACTAAAGGCAGTACAAGGCAGAGGACTGCCTAAAAGCCTGCGAGCCAATATAAAGGCGGTATAATATACTTAATGGATTCACTCCTTATGCCTTTCTCATAAGTGTTTATTCACAAAAGGGTCTGCACTTTCTGCCACAGTTTTTTCTCTTTCCCTTGCATCTCACATGTTGTGCAGATGGTTCCATCTGTCAAGCTATTTCTGTAAGGTTGCTCTAGCCCTTAGTATTGCAAGGCATGGCAGTTGGGTCTTGGCTATTAAAGATTGGAGCAATGTTGATAGTGGCATCATTCAGTTTTTTCCATCCTATTGTGAGGCCACAGTGTCCCTGGCACCAATGTGTCACCAAGTCACTGTGTGTGTTGCGTCCTAATCACCCCCAGGTCTATTGATTTGGACTGCTGCTCCCACACTCACCTGTCATTCCTGTGTTACCATGCATTTTGGTATGATGCTGATGTGGCTGGTTTTGAGTCACTATTTTCAGCCATGTTTTTCTTTTTCATTTTTCTTTTGTTTGTTAAAAACCCATAGTAAACAAAGTAATGAATTGAAATAAAAATATTTTTAGAATGACTGGTGACTACAATTTAATCTTTTTGATTGTGGTTTGTATCTTTAATCCTGACACAAACTAATGTGAAAGTGTCACGTCCATGCGGGCATGACGCGGCGGGTGAACGGAGAGGAGGACGAAGAGTGACGAGGAATGGGAGGACGCTTTCACCTGACATCACGAAACCTGGGTTTAATTAGTGAATCACAGGACAGGGGAGACATCCGAGACGTAGACACTGGTGAACGTGGAACATAACGTTAAAGACCTGACAGCGAACAGAAACGAAAAGGGCAGCTTTATACAATTAACACAGGTGAAAACGATTAGGGAACATTACACAGGACAACAATTAAACTCCCCAAGTAACCCCCATTTCGGACCGGATCCTGACAGAAAGTCATTAATTCATGATTTCTGACTGTAGTCTCTCTGACTAGAAGGCATGTTTCTCTAGGGGTGTTTCTTATTTCATTCTTCATTCCTCCTCCATATTCCACATATCTATCTTTTGGCCACTGCTGCTGTTTTCCCTTGTCTTTACACCACACACAACTTTACCAGTCAATTATTCCCTCTGAAATGAGAATTGATTTTGTTTGCACATGTCCCCAACCTATGATGAGTAGCTTGTATATTTTGTTCTCGTAAAAGATATGAGATGAGGACAGACACAATGATGACTGGAAGGGTTGTGGAAGATTGCCAAATACAAACATTTAATCTATCAGAAGCACCAGCTTATTAAACTAATTACCTTCTGTCGAGCTGCCAGGTATGACAGATATGGGAGCACCTACAGTAAAGCACTTAGAGGTCAAACACAACCAGTCTTCGCACACAATTCCTCATGCATTTAGGAACTAACCATAGTTTCTGCCTCTCTTATGTAGCAATTTCTTTATATGAAGAACGGAAGTAAAATAGATGTAAAGAGAAAGTAGGAAGATAGACCAATGAGACAGACTATACAGTAACTGAGGCTATAGGCTACATGGGTGACAAAACATACTCCTGTGGTCATCATTAATGCTCCTATTCCAAGTGACTTTAGACACCCTGTCTACTGACATCTCTGCATTAGAGGAGAATGCAACATCTGGTTGTGTGACTTATTTAACTAAGCTGCTCCTGTTTAAAATCTCATCATTAAATAACGTGTCTGGCAATTTGGCAAAACGTTCACATAGCTCTTCTCCTACATAACTAATCATCTGCTAATTCATTGAAGTGCTCCATGTGACTGGACAAATAAGAACATTTGACTGCATAGTTTGTGTTAAGTCTGAAATTACAATCCACCAGCGTGTCATGCACTGCAGAAACCAATGTCTATTTGAAAAATCAGTCCAATATCATAGCTTGCCATGCACTGGCAGACCTTTTTGTTGATACCACAACCCATTTGGTCAGGCTGATGTAAGAAATTTGAAATAAATTGTATGGCTATGCTAGAATGCTGAAATGACACACTGACAAACTTTAAATGTCTTTGCAGGCTTTAGTTTTAGTAGATTAGGCAGTAGAAGACAATTTACCCTAAAGTCTACTTACCTAATGAATTATTGCAGTTCCTGTGCCCTTGTTTTAACTTTTAGCACCAAGTGTAATGTACCTGTTTAAAATGCTCTGAAATTGTATTTTTCTGTCAGATACTTCAGTGTGAATGATTTAGCTTGAGATCCAACACATTTGGGTTTATAGGCAGAGCACAAGGGCTGGTAAATAAAATAGATATTGTTTAAAAACATAGAAATTGCTTTATTTGTGTGTACCTTTTTGAAACACTAAAACACTAAAACAAAAAATTCAAAAAGATAAAACAATAGGTGTCACGACACCAAAGAAGGGTAGGACCCAGGCACAGGTGCTTAAACACAAACCATTTTATTTAAACAGAACAAATAAATTCAGAGTGCTCTATGTTGTATCTGACACTGGAGTCACACCTACTCCTGACTAGACCTGTGGGCGAACTCCATTCGGGGTATTCTTGGTGGCCCTGTCAGCCCAGTGACCAGACACCCAGAGTCACAACAACTCCGACAAGACTTGTGGGCAAGGTCTTGCCCAGGGTCTGCCCGGAGGCCCTGCCTGCCCACTGACCATAACCATGACACATGCACAGACACACACTGCTCTCTCACATCATGCGCACACACACACACACACACGCACACAGTGACGGACAGAACAATAATGGGCAGAAACGGAACACTGTTGCAGATACTCCTTTTAACCAGGTGAAAGGGGCAGCACCAGCACTTAATGCCCCAGGACCGGCAATCATGCTTAGCTGATGCTGGGGAGGATTGTTATAATAGGTAGGGAAAGATGGCTGAATCTGAAGTTGCCCCTCAAACAAAAGCTGATCATGCAGAGGGAGAATAAGTGATGTGTAGATTCTACATCTCTTCTCCCTGCTGTTTACAAGGTGGAAAACCTTTCAAGCTATCAGTCTTTTCTGTAAACCTGACTGCTGTATTGTCTGAGATTGTAAAGAAGACAAAACAGGGAAAACAGCAAGAAGGAAAACTAATCATGGCTTAAGTGGCCACTCTGCGAGAGGCACATATCCCTGCTGTTCTACAATGCTTGCCCAAATGGAGCTGTGTTACTCATGTTCACACAACAAGGGTTCAGTTCAGAGAACAAATGGGACAGTACCCTCAATTAATCAATTTATTTGCTTTTGCAAGTGTGAATGAAATGGGAGGAGGTGCTCTTCTTGACCCTGAAGATAGTACGTATTTTTTGAGTCATTTTCTGCTGCAAAAAAATAAGAACAATCATATGCCTACAGATGCTATTGAATAATTTTGACAATCTTTAAATCCATTTGCAGATTTGCAATTGTAAAGGAACCTCTACCATGCATTTTCTTTAGGCACTGCCTTCTGTTACAGCCAATAGCTGAAGCTGGACAGTTTCCAATTTTACATTAACATTTACAGCATTTATCAGACGCCCTTACTTACAATCAGTAGTTACAGGGACAGTCCCCCGGAGTAAGTTAGGGTTAAATGTCTTGCTCAGGGACACAATGGTAGTAAGTGGGATTTGAACCTTGGTCTTCTTGTTAATAGGCGAGTGTGTTACCCACTAGGCTACTACCACCCAATTTTGAAAATTGAACTAACTACTTGGTCTACAATCCTCAACATTGTCCATTTGTGCTTCTTCAAAAAAGATTAAACACATTTTCAAACTCCAATCAGCTTCGAAACCTGTATATTGGAAGGACCTGGCTGATTCAGTAAAAACATTCAGGCTTGTTGTTTTTTTCAGTTTTACCATGGTGTCATTACCTATGTCATGAAACTGTCTTCCACAGCCTCACCTTGGTAGCAGAGTTTGGCTGCTCCTCACAGGGTTTTTAGCATCTTAGACAGCTGTTTTTCTTTCTCTCTTTGTGCAACCTTTGCTGGACAACGTAATTAAATCTGGGGGCCAGTGGGGGCCACATTACATAACATTGAAGTTTTAGATGGACAGTCTTTTAATGTTAAGAACATTTTTGCTTGTTTTGTTTGGAGAACATTCATCCAACCTAATCAAAATTCTTCTTCAAATGCAAGCTTTTCAGCTTTTTGACATTTCACAGAAGGTAAACTGGATAGCCTAAATGACATGTTTATTAAATAGCATCTGTTAACCTTGATAGATTTCCAAAAATAATGCATTACAGTACATGTTTATTTAGTCCTTTGTTTTGTAGAATGTTTAGATTCCAAACATGGACACAAAATCACTTGTATGTGAGATACTATTTAAATGTGCTCACCCAGGGTTATTTGGTGCAGCCATTGAAAAGCATGTAAGTACAAAGGCCTAAAGTAACACCTCTCATTATACACCAGTTCTGTACTCTTAACTTCAGAGCAGAGTGAGGAGCATGGTTCCTTAATCCATTTGAAACAGCAGCTAAACCTGATTAAATGCAATTGGGTTCTGAAAACTCAGATGGAAAGGAAACTCCATTGAGATAAAATGGAGGTCAACACCTCTTCAGCTCCAGTTCAAGTTAACTAAGCCCCAGTTGTTCCAAACAGTCATTAGTACATGTTTTCAGGAGAGAGGGATGCATCCCCTTTTTCAGTAATTATGTGAGGATTTCTAATATGTTTAGCTTTTTACTTAGCACAGTCAGATCTCATTGTTTTGTTTTTGCCTCCATTCTCTGAATTCTAATTGCATTCCCCATCCCCATTATACAATTGTCACTTTATCCTTTTAACATATTTTTACATATCTCTCTGTAGCTGCCTTTGGAGGAATATGATAGGAATAAACCAAGTTATGATTGAAATTATCAATAAATTACAGAAAAGAGAGATAAAATAAAATTTCGGCTGGCTACCCAACCAAACACTCCTCTCTGTTGTATGTTGATGTGGTACCTTTAAATTTTTAATAATTCAACTCCTCTCTCTTGCAATTTGAAGTCAGTGTTCTGCGGCTGCATGACTCACTTTGCACTCCCTGTCTCAAATAAACTACATTCTCCTTTCACTCAGGCACATACAAGAGTCCACAATGCTGATCAGATTTTGATTGATATTTGAATTTGGATGCTGCCTGGTGAATTCTATAGAGGTTGAGGTGCTACACATGAAAGGACTGGCTGCACTAGCCACTGCCTTTGACATTGGGAATAATGATCTCAGTGTGGACGCTAGTCGATTTCCACATAATGGATTTTCATGCCTATCCTGTGGTAAACAGAATGATCTGGAATGAAATTCATTAAGTGAGCAGCTCGAAGGAATCTAAATATAAGGAGCTTGCCAAATAGTTCTGGGCAAAGGAAGAATAATGAAAGGGATTTTTGGGCTGTCATTTGGGATGTGTTTAAAAGTTTGCTTATTGTTGGTTTTTTCCTGTGCATTGTCATGGTGAAAGTGGACTTGAGTTAAAACATTCTATCAAAACAATATCTCAGATTCATGCATTACTTTCTGAAATATGTACAATAAAATATTTATGCAGTGAATTTATACTGTTTTTCATATATGTATAAGACCTAAGTTCATGTATTTAAAATCTACCTAAATATAGTTAAAGTATGCTTTGTCTAAGACAGTCAATAGGGTATGTAATTGTATGTGTGCATATGTAAGATGATGAATATAATTACCCTTCTTCCTGAGGTTCAAATTAGTGTGCCAAATATGACATTTCTGCATGCATTTTTCCAAAAATATGACATGGTTTTAATTTGTTTTTTAGAGGCACTTTATTTAGGGATTATTCTTTCATTTTTAAATAAAGCAGTATTTTAAATCCATTTTTATTTAGTTTTAAAGTTTTCACAGACTACACAGCTAACCAAGACAACAAAAAAGAGATGACATTGTGTTCCATATAGTTTCAAATGAGGTTTCTTTTAAAATAAAATGGTTCAGCTCATGAGAAATGTCAGAGTATGATGTCAGACCGATTTATCTAAAATGTTAAGATCACTTCTAAAGGTCTGGGTTGGGAGGAAAGAGCAGAATTTGACCTTTTGTTGAAGATTAAAAGGTGGTATTTTTTTTTCTTTTGCTTTGGGACAATACCTAATATATACAGTATTGTATATAACAATGTTTTAAACTAAGAATGTTTTCAAAACAAAATAATAATAATACTTGTTCAAGAAGTGTAAATCAAATTACTATATTGGTTACAATTGGATTTACATACTACAACACACTAAAGCATAATTTCTAATGGATATACTAGCACAAAGGCTGGGATTTTGTAGGATTATATTCACTCTATGATGATTATACCAATCTGTGCTGATGGTTTCCATATAAGTATAAACATTGTACTGATGTAAACAATTTAAATCAATTGATGAAAAAAAAAAACATTTTATTTATTTTTTTTACCTCAGCCTAAAACATTGCACTGTACTATACATGTGATAATGGAAGGTATGAAGTCAGCATTGATTGATTGCTTCTACTGTAAACTAAATTAGTCTGCAGTCAAACAGCAAATGGAGGAGATCAAGGGCTGTACAATAAGAATGTCAGAATGTCTCCACTGCTCTCTAACCTCAGACTGCTGATTAGCAGGTCCCTTAGAAAGTGCTCTTTTGTCTCTATGTAATAAAAACAATACAATTGATTTGCAGCCTTTATGTACAAGCAGAGGTTTACTGTCCCCCATTAAGTAAACAAAGCCTTTAACAAGACCACCCCACCTCACCTCCATTTGAAAAAAGATTTAGGGAGCAGCAGGTGAAAAAAACTAAGAAGCATTTGGCTTGTGTGTTGTGGAGATTCCACTTTGTAATTTATGGGCAGCGGGTGACTATTGATTGCTGGGGGAGGGAATGAGAAGGGGAGGTAAGGGGGTGGTGGAGCTGCAACCAGGCCCACAGCTTTCTTCATTTCTTGTCCCAGAGACACCTGGTGTTAATCATCCAGAGGGCATCCTCTCTCTCCCAAGGCAGCACCCCAGCCACCATTGATTGTATTTGTTCTCTGCTACCTGCCTCATTTTTCACTCTGACAACTGCAGTGTTTTCTGAACACTCAATCTTACTGGGGTGTTGTGCCGGGTGTTTAGGCTTACATGCTGAATGTATTATAATCACCTGGTGAATACAGATATTTATCAGTATCTTAACTGGCATGTCCTCCATTGGACGTCTTTTTATCAATAATGCATTTAATGAAGATAAAATAATGTTCTCTAATACTTTTATATCCCCTTCCATTTAATATGTGTATGTGTATATATTATAAATGATGCTACAGCCCCTCAAACAACAGAGAAACAGAGATGCCACAAAACATAGTTTAGACTTTTGGTTCAAGGGTGGAAACTTCTCTCCTCTGAGTGGAGCCTAAAATGCAAAGCTGTGCATTAAATAGGAATCTGGTTGTTTTGAGTCTGCACTGATTTAGTTCAGCCAAAATATTGGTGTGGATGATGCTGTCTCGTACATTGTTACCTCTCTCACCTGGAGACTGCTACGAGCACTGTGAGAATCATGTTCTTTGATTTCATGCTGGATTACACAGGAGTGGACCTTCACCTTGCCACATGGATCCTGGACTTCCTCACTTTAAGAGCACAGTGTGTGAGAAGTCAGGGATGTGTGTAAGACAGGGTCACTTGCAGTACAGGAACTCAACAGGGAATGGTCCTGGCACCTTTCCGTTTTACCATTTACACTGCATTTGTCGCCTACAGTAGTCTCCTTGCTTCTTGCAAACATTGTCTGATGACTCTGCCTCATCACTGATGGGGACAAGTACAGAGTACTGACCAAAACTTTGTGGACTGGTGCCAGCAGAACTACCCTAGGAACAACACTGGAAAAACTAAGGGGTGGTAGTAGACTTCCACTGGAACAAACATCCTCCACTGAAACCACTGAGCATCCAGGGTATGGACAGTAAGGCTGTGGAGAGATACTGCTACCGTGGTGTTCATATCAACAGGGTGGTAGTAGCCTAGTGGGTAACACACTCGCCTATGAACCAGAAGACCCGGGTTCAAATCCCACTTACTACCATTGTGTCCCTGAACAAAACCCTAAGTTGCTCCAGGGAGACTGTCCCTGTAAATACTGATTGTAAGTCGCTCTGGATAAGGGCGTCTGATAAATTCCGTAAATGTAAATGTAAACAAAAACTGTACTTGACTCAGAACATAAAATGCTTTTTACAAATGAAGAGACTCAGCTCCTTAGGAATGCAAGCGTCGCTCCTGAGAACCTTTTTCTTTTATGATGTGGCCTGCTAAATAGCAGCATCTCTGCTGGGGTCAGAAAAGGGCTGATCTGCTGAGCCAACTCTGTTCTAGGATGCCCTCTGGACCCAGTGGAGGCAGTGCGTGACAGGAGAATCCCAGCTAGATAACATTTACTCCCACCTCATGCACCCCAGACTCTGACAACACTGAGCAGCTCCTTCAGTGACCGGCTCCTGCATCCAAAATGTGGGAAGGAAAGTTTCAGAAGTTCTTTCCTTCCAACCATAGTCATACTTTACAACAAAGTCTTTGCAGCTGACCACACATAAATAGATTACATAGATTAACACACACATCTAATACTCCAGAGTTTTTGTAATGTGCAATATGAAAGTGAAGTGATTGTCATTATGATACACAGAACAGCACATGGTGCACACAACGAAATGTGTCCTCTGCTTTTAACCCATCAGCCTTGTTGAGCAGTGGGCAGTCATGACAGGTGCCCGGGGAGTAGTGTGTGTGGATGGTGCTTTGCTCAGTGGCAACTTAGTGGCACCTTGGCGGACGGGATTCTGATTACGGGGCCGCTTCCTTAACCGCTAGGCCACCACTGTCCCCTAATATACAATATGCGTATATATCCACTCTGTAAATATATACATGCATACATTTCTATGTGTACATATATACTTTTTTATTTATCTAGGTTTACTCATTAGATTGTTTTATAGTGCACTTTTGATACTGTACTTTTGGTATAGTTTTTCTATTTATTTTTGCTGCTCATATCTTCTACTGTCCACTTTCTTCTGTGACTATGCAAATGTCCCACTTTTAGGAATAATAATGGATAATCTTATCTGATCTTATCTTAAGCGGTTGAGTGCTGAGTCCCCGTTCAGCACGTGTTATATTGTGTTATTAACAGTGCTGTGCGTTACACTTCATGAATTAAACAATCTAATGTGAATTCACATGTTGTGGGTGGTTAAGTGAGTCCAAGTTAATGTTTGCAACTTATTGTGCCAGCACATGCTGGAAAGTGTGAAGTGCTGTGACATTGTTAGCCTGGCATCCGTGATGTTGCAACAGCTGATACACGCGCACATAGATACACATACATTATATATAACTGTTTTCCTTGTTTTTACCTGACACATACACAGACATTGTCACAAAATTGAATGTTTTCTGGTTGTAAGTTCTCATTTTTGAAACTCCTCAGTTACTCTGTTACTTTGTTAGGTCCACAGTGTGTATGTGTTCTTGTGCTTGAAAAATGTCTGCATTATGAAGACATTTCATTGATCTTTATTTTGATCATGGGGAGTTTTTTGCAATTTTGGGGGGATGTAATATTGCCTTTTACCTTAAATATCTCTATCCATTATACATCTCTATCAATTCAGGGCTGCTAATAGCAAATGGATAGAAAAGAAGAGTCAGCAGAGCCAATGTTCATCGATCTGTCCATGCCACAAGCTAACATTTAAGTGGCAGCCAGAGATTTATGAGTGATTTGTCCATGGTGAGAGCATCTCTATTCTACACTTATGAATGCATTGGAGTGGATCATTGATGTTATGAGAGGTCACCAGTACTTTTATTTTGCCCAGATACAGAATAGTGTGTGGGTGACTTCCGAAGTTTGAATTATCTTAATGTGAGGAGCTGATTTTATTATTTAAGATATTGTAATGGTTTAGTGGCTTTGGTATAAAATCAGAAAATAGGCTAATTTAAACTGCTAATGTTATAAAGTAGAGAATGCAGACCCTGCTTGTTTTTTTCCTGTCAAGGGACATGCTGAGCTAGGTTATTACTGTCAAAGGCCAACACTTGCAGTTGACAAGATGGATCAAACGTAGCATTAGAGTAGACAGGCATCTGATTATAAATGTTAATGATTGGGGTTAGACAGTTTAATGTGCACTTCATATTGGACACAGTTTAAATAAAATACACACATGCACATACACAATGACACTTTGCCTAACAGTTTGCAAATGCACAACTCTCTCTAGGTGCACACAATATGAGAGAAAGATAAACAAATTAGCCCTTTGTCATTCATGCATTATTTGAGTGGCATTGGTCTTTCATTACTGTCATTACATGCCACTTGCTTCACCTCTGTAGGGTAATTTCTCATCCTCCCTCCTGACCCTTTCTCTCTCTGTGCCACCCACTCCTCTTGCTACCACAGTCATGAGACCTTAGCAACTGATTGCCTGCTTTCACAGCAATTACTGATAATTGAGCTCCATGGATCTGGGATCTGTGTGCATTTCCAGTAGACATGGTGATACGTCCATCTCTGCCAGATGTTGGTGCTGGTGAGTTTTTTTATGAAACCACTTCCCCCTCTCACGGGGAGCTTATATTGCTAATAATAGTGCAGCACAAATGGAATAAACTCAATAAAAAAACTCAAATTTATACAACACAAAACACTGCTACCACCGGGACACATGAGGAAGTTCAGTTTTTTAATGAAGAAAGAAATTAAAACTTATCAGAACTAACTAATGCATTGGAATTTCATTAAATCACCTTTGTGATTTATCAGATCGTAAGGCTTGACATTAATGTATAATGTATATTAATGTATTGATGATCCCATATGCCCATGTTTTAAGACATGACTGGATCAGGGACAAAAGCATGACAGCATCACGTTCATGCATTCTTATTAGAATTCCTGCTGCTCTTCTATTTGGATCAATGCTGCCTAATAATGCTGTCTGACATTTAGAAGACACACTACTACACCCACCCCTACTGCTCTGTCTGTTTCAGACAGGTCTGCTTACTGAATGAATATTAACACTTTGACTTGTTGAGGAGGATGTCACCAATCTATCAACAGGTGTCTTTATATTATGCATTATTGTATTGTATCTCCATTCATTAATTTGGGGCATGACATTAAATCAGTCCCCTCACAGGGAATACAGGAAACTCTAAATATGTTCAGGATGCTGCCTGTGATTTATGGCCATTTACGAGCATGGCTCGTGAAGCACAAAAAGGATGAGATAGAAAATAAAGTAATAACTTCTTTAATAAATTTGCTAAACCACAAACTTTTTATTCCTTTTGGAATAAGACTAACATAAGAAAATGTGGAAAAAGTGATTCGCTATAAATCGTTTCTGGATGCACTGTAAGTGTGCTGTTTAACATCGCTGTTGCACCTTTTGACTAAACGTAATTGAGTTAGTAATACCAAGCTTTTTTGTTATAATATTTTTGTGAACCTTTCAAACCTTGACAGTTTGATATCCAATGTTTCATTTGTATTTCTTCCTATCCTTGTCTGTTTCTTGAAGGGAGAGCAACTTTTATAGGTTGGTGGAAGGGACAGTCTAATTTCCAATCATGCATTGACAGATCCCTGTTCAACTATTAGATTTCACACAGAAAAAGGCTCTAAATCCAGTTTCTATTGTTTGCTTTCAATTTTTTTTAAACTTTTCATGAAACGGCAATGAAAGGGAAATAGACGGTTTAGTTCTAGGCTCTCTCTACCTAATGGAAAATGCTTGTAATCCACCATCTCTGTATATGAGCCAGAACTATCCACTACACACTGGGGCTGGATTGCAGCCAGATCGCCTCCACCCCAGAGTTGTCTGTAAGAGCTGTCCAGCATGCAGTGCTTCTGAAAAAGGATTACGATAGCGGTCCCCTTAGAGGAAACACCGATTCCTGATGTGAAACAGGATCCCATCTCCCTCAGCCATCTTTGTGGTGCACAGAGTTTTGTTGTGACTAAAGTGTTAAAATATTCTCATACTTTTAAGATTAATGAGTTCTAAATTAATTATTTTGTGCTGAGTAAGGCAGAGAAACATTACAATCCAAGTGTGAGTCTTCTGTTCAGTAAGGTTTCTTTTAGAGAGGATAAAACATTTTTTGCATTAAAGCTTTTTTTTCCCATTTGCAACTGGATGTAGCATGAGAGAAAACCCACTATGTTTAGTTGTACTCCATTGCTCAGTTTACTGGGATTTTTTTCCCCTTCAACTGGATTTTACTCTCCATTTGTAAATTCACCCCATTGTGTCCCATCAATGCATCTTACCTTGAACTCTCACTAAAGTGCAGACTGAAAAGGTTGAGGGTCCTGAATTAACAACCAACCAACTAGCCAATGGTGCAGTGCTGCTGGCTTTGAAATCCAGTGGGTTTCTGCTGCAAATGCTATTTTGTTAATTCAGAGTGGAAAATCCTTTAGATGTTCCCTTATAGTAATTCAGTGTCTGTATAAACACACCACCACCATCATTCCATAACTCCCAGAATTCTGCAGTTCACTGGTGTAAGCTTGGCAACACGTTGAATCTTCACATGTTATATGCTGCATACAAATGGGACACCCCTTCAAAATCACACTCCCTATTCACTGGTGTGTTTTTAATTAGAGCACAAGGAGTATGAGGGTTTGTTTGGAAGCTGATAAGATGTGGATAGTCTGTCTGTCATAAGAAAAGATGATTGACTGCAATGGGCAGTTCAGGCGGAGTAGACATAACCAGCCGCACTTGACGCTCATTATCCCGTGAGAATCACTATCCGTGATGAGGGAGCGTGTTGAGGAACCCACAACCCAGAACTGTGATAGCAGACACGCCCAGTGCACACTAGGGAATTGGGACTTATCAGGGCACCTGCGGCTACACTTGACATGACGAGCAAACACAGACATACAGTCAGGGACATAACAAATGGGACATAGGAGCAGAAACTCCAAAGCGATGCGACAACACTGGCTAACCGTTTATTACAAACAAGGATATTGAAAAAACAAAACACACACAAAGCAGGTCTGGGCAGTCTAAGTTAGTCTTGTCTTCTGATCACAAGCCTTCACTTCACAGCACTTCCTTCTTGCTTCACACCAACACTCTCTTCACGTCACCAACAACACCCTCTCTTCGTAAACAACACCCTCTCCTCACACGACATCCTCCTCTTGTCCCAAAGCAGGCGTCATTTTGAGTCCTCTTCCCTATTACAGCCCACCAATCATGGCAGGAAGTGGGAGGAGTCCAATCATGGGCTGATGAGGAGCCACAGAGAGGGAGACAGAAAGTGAGAGAGACACACACACAAACAGAACATACCCATACTCTGCCATGGGACGTCACACCCCCACACCAAAAATCAACATACTATGTTGATTCACCCAAAATGCCTAAAAGGCCCGTGATAAGGAGACAGCTAAAACATTGTCCGTCCCACGTTTGTATTTGATTTCTAAATTGAAACCGTGTAAAACCAAGGACCAGCGCATAATACGCTGATTTGTGTTTTTTCATCCGTGATATAATTTGTGTTTTTGAAGTGTTGTAATGCTAAAATCAGTGCTAAAGCCTCCTTTTCGATGTTGCTGTAGTTCACCTGATGTTTAAGAACTTTAATCAACTCCATCCGCATCTTCCTGTAACAGCACAGTCCCAGCTTCAAACAGCACTGGCATCCACCTCCAGTTTGAAAGGGCGCTGGAAGTCAGGAGCAGCAAAAACAGGGGTACTGCAAAGAAGGGTATTCTTTACCTAGGCAAGTCACAGTGGCTTTGCTGAACTCACACTTTGCAAATTCAAAGTCAGCGATGCATCCTGCAGCCGCTTGAAAACAGCAGTCAGAGTGTGGATGTGCTCAGACCAAGTGGACGAATAGACAATAATGTCATCTAAATAAGAGTCACAGTTTTTAATTCCACAAAGCACTTTAGACATTAGACTGTGAAAAGTCACTGGCGCATTACGTAACCCAAAAGGCATAACCGTATATTGTAAGAAATTATCCAGTGTGACGAAAGCAGAAACTTCAGAAGCTTTGGGAGTCAACGGAACTTGCCAGTAACAAAGAAGTCTAATTTACTGACAATACGAGCCAAACCAACCCTATCAACACAATCTTCCATTCGGGGCAATTGAAATGAATCTGGTCTAGTTACTGCATTTACGAACTGTACCATCAGGCTTAGGTACTAACAGACAGGGACTACTCCATAGACTACAGCTTGGCACAGAGAACCAATGTTCCAACAAATAATCACCTCAGACTGCATTACCATACGCTTAGTGGGATTTAGGCTGTACGGGTGCTTTCTGATTGGGGCATGTTCTCCAACATCAATTTCATGCTTTAACACTG